>NW_028317886.1:8430000-8730000 GCF_062004578.1 Staurois parvus
ACACTCTACAGGCTGGCATTATATTCAGAGCTATGCGGCTCACTGGGCAAATGGTTTCAGGCTGGTTTTAGAAGTCATTTGTGCTGTGTTCAGTCTAATTGCTTTATTGACTTAAAATGCATTATTCACAGCCATTCAAGCTCAACTACAACAGATTGAGAGAGAAACTGAGCACACATGCCTTTGGGGGATTAAAGATGGCCGATTACACAAATAATTTACCTAGGCACGAGTCATCCATGGATAGGAAAGACTTAACGGCTTTGTAATGCCTATAAAGGGGAAATGCTAAATTTCTCACTTGGGAAATATTTTGTGGAGCACATACAGTTGCAAGAAAAAGTATGTGAACCCCTTGGGATTACATGGAGTTTTGCATGAATTGGGCATAAAATGTGCTCTGAACGTCATCTAAGTCACAACAATAGAAGAACACAGTCTGCTGAACATAATACTACACAAACATTAGATGTTGCCATGGTTTAATTGCACATAACATGTAAACATTCACAGTGCAGGGGGGAAAAAGTATGTGCGGCCCTAGCTTAATGACTTCTCCCAGAGCTAATTGGAGCCAGGAGTGAGCCAACCTTGACTCTAATCAGTGTGATGATATTGGATGTGTTGCTGACAGCTGTCCTGCCCTTAAAAAACACACACCTGTTTTGGGTTTACTGGTTTCAAGAAGCACTGTCTGATGTGAACCATGCCTCGCAGAAAAGAGCTCTTAGAAGACCTACGATCAAGAATTTTTGACTTGCATGAAGCTGGAAAGGGTTACAAAAGTATCTCCAAAAGCCTTGATGTTCATGTGTCCACAGTAAGACAGACTGTCTACAAATGGAGAAAGTTTAGCACTGTTGCTACTCTCCCTAGGCGTGGTCGTCCTGTAAAAATGACTGCAAGAGCACAGCGCAGAATGCTGCATGAGGTAAAGAAGAATCCCAGAGTGTCAGCTAAAGACCTACAGAAATCTCTGGCACATGCTAACATTTTTGTTGACACATCTACAATAAGGAAAACATTAAACAAGAATGGAGTACATGGGAGGACACCACGGAGGAAGCCATTGCTGTCCAAAAAGAATATTGCAGCACGTTTGAAGTTTGCAAAAGAGCACCTGGATGTTCCACAGCACTACTGGCAAAATATACTGTGGACAGATGAAACCAAGATTGAGTTGTTTGGGAAGAACACACAACACTATGTGTGGAGAAAAAAAGGCACAGCACACCAACATCAAAACCTCATCCCCACTGTAAAACATGGCAGAGGGAGCATCATGGTTTGGGGCTGCTTTGCTGCCTCAGGGCCTGGACGGATTGTTGTCATTGATGGGAAAATGAATTCCAGAGTTTATCAAGACATTTTGCAGGAAAACGTACGACCATCTGTCCACCAACTGAAGCTCCGCAGAGGATGGGTGATGCAAAAGGACAATGACCCAAAGCATACAAGTAATTCAACAAAACAATGGCTGCAACAGCACAGAATACGCCTTCTGGAGTGGCCCAGTCAGAGTCCTGAGCTCAACCCGATTGAAATGCTGTGGCATGACCTTAAGAGAGCGATTCACACCAGACATCCCAAGAATATTGCTACACTGAAACAGTTTTGTGAAGAGGAGTGGTCCAAAATTACTCCAGATCGTTGTGCAGGTGTTCTGCAACTACAGGAAATGTTTGGTTGAGGTTATTGCTGCCAAAGGAGGGTCAACCAGTTATTAAGTCCAAAGGTTCACATACTTTTTCCTCCCTGCACTGTGAATGTTTACATGTTATGTGCAATTAAACCATCTCAACATCTAATGTTTGTGTAGTATTATGTTCAGCAGACTGTGTTCTTCTATTGTTGTGACTTAGATGAAGTTCAGAGCACATTTTATGCCCAATTCATGCAAAACTCCACGTAATCCCAAGGGGTTCACATACTTTTTCTTGCAACTGTATAAGCAAAACCATGAAAGGTTTCATCATTCTAAAAAGAGCGCACAATAAAATTTCAAAAACATTAAAAAAGGGACTTCCTGCTTATATCACATTGCTCTCACACAATACAAATGTGCCAAAACTACCACCATGCAGAGATGAATTAATGCAGCTGTTAGAACATGTAAAATATGTTTAACTATCCACAACTTTAATTTTTGCCATAGCATACCTCCATAGGTGCACAACATGGTTGAAACCTTGCTTCTCTATTTTTGTGAACAGTGAGGTAGCAGGCATGTTATATGGAGATTTTCCAGTCTCCATGAGCAGGTGCTTATTATGGCCACCTATGTGTCCTGCAACATGGCCCAATGCTCACTGTAGCAACACAAAGGTCAGTCAGAAAAGGGTCGAGTAAGGCCATTTATTGCCTATAAATATGTATTTAAGTTTTTACCCTTAGAAAAACTTATAAGAGACTTTAGGAAAGCATTTACTTGGATTTCCAGGAAACCTCCCAGTATGACAGATTGTTCTGCAGGATAATTATCACACAAGCTAGTTGGCATAACTCTCTTAATATATTACAATGGGCATTAAAAAAAGGTCTTTGAAATGGCTGGCAGTTAAAGACTATCTTCTGTCCAGATCAAAATCCAACTAACAATGCCAGTTGCAAACTAGCTCTAAAACAACTCTAGAAGGACTGGTTTTATACAATGTCAGCTTTCATCAAAAAGTGAAATAATATCAAAAGTATACCTACTTAAGTACTCTAACACAGGATGAAAAATAGAGTATTTAACATAAAATGGCAAATATATGTACAAAGACAAAGCACATGCCATAAGGTGAGCAGATATCTCTACAGATTCAAAAGACTTATGTCTACAGGGAGCTGCTTTAATCTTCATTCCCTCACGACTGCTCAATTGATGCCGCATAAAATGGCAAAAGGCTAAGTATGATAGAGGGTGGCTGATGTCTGTAAATGGTCATTGGTTTACTAACCCCTATACCAGCCTATCTCAACCTTTTTACATCAGAGGAACCTATGAAACAATTTTAAGGACTCAGGAGATCCCTCATCAGTGGTCAATAGGAAAATACTTCTTACATTGGTGGTCAGTAGGAACAATGTATCCCTAACAGCCGTGGCCAGAATGCCACCCCTACAAGCAGCTAAAAAGTTAATCGATGTCATACTGTTGGCTTAACAAGTGGTGTTGGCCCTGGAACTATGCATGCACCATATGGGAGGTCAATCAACTACAGCTCAAGGAACCATGCTACCAAACTCTAGAGAAATCCTAGGGTTCAAAGGAAGCCAGGTTGAGAATGGCTGCTCTAAAAGTTCTAGTCATCACCCCCACCCCCCTTCACTGAACACAACCTATTCAAGTGAATGGGTTTGCAGTGTGGTGGTGTGGCATTTACAGGGTTAAAACAGGTGGTGAGGAGGGAACATCTCTCCTTCTCCCAACCTGTCCAAGGCCTCTAAAAAGTAATCCATTGTGGTTCACTTTTCAGTGGTGTGGCAATAAAAGCCGCACATTTAAAACACAGATTAACAGAAAGCCAGAAATCCAGAAACATTCCCTCTAGTACAGCAGCTAGCTGCACAAAATGGCTGCCACAAAAATTAGATCCACACAGCATTTTAGCGGTCTCTCCTGTCTTAGTTTAAAGTGCATCTCAATTTAACTGAATGACATTTAGGGACTGATTTATACTGAAGAGACTATCTGCTCTCCTATATACACTACAGGGTTACAAACCCCATAGAGCTCCTATTTTACAACCAATTAAAAAAATTCAGACCCTGGTGTGGAGCACCAGAGAGAACACAATGACTGGAGGACAGCCAGTCATGTGACTGACAGCTGAAATGATGGGATCTCCTCCTGGTTTATTCTTTGCTTGGATCTTACATATTTTTATTGAATTCCACCAGATTTGGACTACTGAAGTAGTTACAAAAAAAAAAAAAAACACAGTTGTGCTTTTGTTTTTTTAAAAAGAAAAAAAAAAAGCAGTATGGCTACAGTACTGCTGCTTTTAATATGGATCTCTTAGTTTTTGTAAACTTTGTGTATAATAAATGATTGTCCTTTTATTAAATAAAATACGGTTTAGCTTTTTTTTTTTTTTTTCATCCTCTGCTACTTCTCTGTGCTGCTGATCTCCAGTACCCTTTTAGCAGCCAACACACCTATATCTACACACATGCACTAAAGTAGCAGTTCACTGATGGTGTCAACCTTGTAGTATAATTGAGTCATGTGTGATGAAACAGAGAAGCACTTCATCAGAAGCACACGACAGGGGGACAACACAGGTGAACAGTTGGGAGACAGGGAAAGAGCATTGTCACTCTATAACAGGAAGAGCCTTAAGGAGGACCTTCATATCAGGATCACCAGGTGTTTTGCTAAAAAGTTGAAGTTTTAAACATTTTGAAAACACCTTATAAATTTACATTAACCTGTTTGACAGCACTTTATATGCTTTAGGGCTCAGGTACACAGGGGGTTTGGAAAACTCTTCTGAATGATGGAAACTGACTGCTTGAAAACGTAGGTTAAAAAAAGTCAGTTTAGCCACGTTTGCATACCGCGTTTAGATGCGTTTGTGCGTTTGCGTTTAGAAGCATTTTTAAAAGATAACCTCAGGAGACCCTCCCAAATCCATAGAATGCACTGAAAAATAGTAAATAATTAACTATTTCAGACGTTTTGAGAGAAATAGAGAAGCAGAAGCAGAGAGAGCAGTATGTGTTGAGATTACCTGTCTTTTCTGGTTGTATTCACCATGGATCCCATCATGAGCATCTGGATATGTAACAGTTAAAAAAATGCTTCTAAACGAAAACGCTTATAAACACGGTTAACGACCTCTACAAACGTTTACACACATTTACAAGCTTTGGCGTTTGAAATGCTGGTAAAATCTACTCCTGAACACAAGTTTGGTGCGTTCAAAGAAATGACTGTAAACGACTATGTGTACATGGACACAAAGGAAAACATTAGGGAGAGTTCAGGGGCTGCTGAAATAAAAGCTGAACAGCTCCCGAACGTCAGTTTAGCAGCTGCAGTGTACATGAGCCCTCAACATACTTATGCTACTGGTATTTTCTGATAACAGGTAAGTAATGGCCTCTAAAAGCTTATAATCAATAGAAAGTGCAAGCCTCATTAGAAGATAGTCATTGTAATGTTCACTGGACAGCTAACCATACCAATAGGACATAACAGAGAGCAGTATCCCACCCATACTGCTTACCTGACAGGCATAATTAATCAATATAGATAAGAACGTTTATTGCTTTTCAGCAGCTATTTCTCCAAATAGGGAAATAGAAAATTACTTCATGCTAGATAACCCAGGCAAATGTACCTGTTCTTGGCCTAACCCGCATGTTCTTCACCTCCATCTTTTCCAAAACACAGTACCTAGAAACTGTACAAGTCCTGATTTCTTTTATTTTATTGAGAATGCCCAATAAATGCACATGCAGCAGATCAAGTTGGTGTATCTCACCTGAAAAGGACATGCTCAGAAGGGTTCTAAAGTCCTCAAAATGCCCAAAACCTCTGATAAGTCTGCAATCAAAATAAGATTTTTGCCCTAATCATAATATATTCTTCTTGAAGTTTTATGAGGGACATGGGAATCAGGAATTCTCAAGCAGGTTATACAGCTGATGACAAGAGGTTGGGAAACTGGCAAACAAAAACAGTAATCAGGCCCCTGTATCAACCTACCCCCAACCATCATGCTTCAGTTTTGTGAGCAAGCAATATAAAAAGCAATAATAGAGAGGTAAGTCCAATGTCCTTCAACAGACTTCAGAAAGTGACAGGTACCCACTGCGGTTGCTTAGGAGATCAAAAGCAAAAGTTGTAATGCAAACCCCTCCCCCTTCGTAGTCTTCTGGGACACGTGACAGGTCCCAGAAGACTACAGGACCATTCACAGAGCGCAGCGCTTCTCGCACATGTGCAGTGAGTGCCCGGTTGTGAAGCCGCAAGCTGTCACAGCCGGGTGCCCACACTGAAGATGTCGGTGCCTGGAACACAGGGCAGCCGGTGAAACTGGCTGTGGGGGGGGGGGAGACACCATGGGATCGAGGGCAGGTAAGTGTCCATTTTTTAAATGTCAGTAGCTACAGTTTTTGTAGCTGCTGACTTTTATTATTTGTTATTTTCACTGGAACTCCGCTTTAACTGCCTGCTGCCAAGTGTAGGTATATAAACGTCCTGGGCAGCAAGTGGGTATATCAGGATCACGGCTGCACCTACAGCCATGATCCTGGTACCGTTCTTTTTAAATCCGGCATCTGACTTTACAGAAGTCCAACAAACCTTAGAGCATATGGGAGCGTGAGCACGCAACTCCCCGCCCACTATAAGCAGTCAGGTCAGCTGCCCACAGAGGAGATGGAGAAAAATCTGTTCCCCCATCTCCTCTGTGACGAATAAAGCAGGAAGTGAAAGCCAGGTAGGCATCTGATCAAACACAATCTGTGTTTGATCAGGTGCATTGAAAGGAAGGGGAACCATAGAGTTCTAATAGACCCATAATGTCTCAAGGAAAGTACCTGTTACTGCCAAATGTTATCAGAAGGGGCTTATTCACCCTCTGTGATAGAAATAGAGATAAGTGGAAGTCAGCATGAAAAAGAAAAAAAAGTCTTCCCCTTGCACGTTAAAAGCAAGTATGCATCCCATACAAGCACAATATGAAAGACTTACCTTAAACCGAAGCCCTACAGTGGTGCACTATTACTGCTGATAGGGCTTCCATCTTAACTCAGCATTCCTTCCAAGTTTGCAGGCTTCGGCTGTTTGAATGGCAGAGGCAGGACGACGTCGCTCTTGCGCATCTGCACAGGAGTTTCGGCTGTAGCACAGAACTCTGAAGGGATGCCATATTCACTATGCGGTCCCTTCAGACAGCAGTGAGTATGCACCGGTGATGTCACCGGCTCCAGAAACACTGAATATCTCCTAAACGGTGAACGTTTAAGAGTTATTCCTTGTACCTACAGGCCAGCTTTATTATAAGCTTCTCTGTAGGTACAAGTTACTAAGCGGTGTTGGCTACCACTGTCAATGAAAAAAATTAAAACAAGTGTATAAAAATTTATAAAATTAAAAAAATTGTAAATATACTCCTGTCCCCCCCGTGTTTGCACAGAAACGCAAAACGCATGCAAAGGTCTGGCATGCATATGTAAATGGCGATTACACCACATATGTGAGGTATCGCTGTGAACAGGAGAATGCAAGTGAGAGCAATCATTTTAGGACCAGAGCTCATGTTTAACTCTAAACTAATAACCTGTAATGTCTTCTAAAGTGTTATCTATGGACAATTTTAGGTCCATAGTTTGTCGCCATTTCACAGGCTTGCGCAATTTTAAATCTTGACATGCTTGGTATCTATTTACTCAACGCAACATTATGCTTTAGATTTTACCACAAAAAAATTAATTTTACCAGCGACCCAAGTCTGTGAATTTTAGATTTCCTATTGTTCTCTGTTTGACCAAGTGATGAACATATACAAGTATGTAGAGTTATATGGGTGTCAGATGGAAAACTAATTGCCTAGCAGTGGAATAATTAATGAACTTTGTCCATGTGTATGCCAACATTACTCTCTTCTGTTCAACTCATAAACAGAAATATTTTATGCAAGGTCAGGTTTTTCTTTTTTTTTTTTCTGTTCCCAATTTTACTAATAGTTATGCACATACATTAAACAAAAACATCTCCTGACAGTTTTGTAACACCAAGACTGTTTTCACAGTGCAAATGCATTAATCACGCATCACATACCTGAATAATGTATGCATTGAAATATTTCAGATGATGTCATCTTCATGTGTCCTCACAGAAAGTAACATAAGTAAGCTTTGTTTACCCTTGGTTCTATAGTTTTATGTCCACTTTAACTATTCATGGATTTGGGGTCTATATTCCAAATAACTGCATCATTGCTGCAAGAGACAAAAGGTGCCTACAGCATTCCTCACAAATCCTTACTAGCATGATAACTACTATTAATAGTAAAATATAAATATCCCACCTCCAGTCCTTCTACTAATAAATTTATGAATATAAGAACACTGCTCAGATGCAAACAAGTGGGACTTTTCAGTGCTTTTTCTGCATAGTGTATAGGTCCCTGCAGGATCCCAGCATCCTATGATAAGTTACATATACAGGCCTGACAAAGAAAAATAAAAAATGAATAAAGAAGGACAAAAAGAATAAAAAAGAACAACAAAATTAAAAACTGTCAACTGTTGATTTTGACAGCTGGCCCACACTGCCAGTTCCTATCAGCCCTAAGGCTGCCTATCATAGTGATGGGACAATAGAAACAGGCAGAAAAGGTGAGCTAGCCAACAACTCCATTAAAAAATGTTGACACTACCATGATCCCCTCCTCACTAAATTGTACTTTCCCATAACATGCAGGCAGCTGCTTCTGGTAAAAAAAAATTAAAAAAAATTCTCCCTGTAGTAACTTACTCATAGACACTGAATATTGCCCTGAGTAGTTGTCTTCCAGCACTATGAAGGTTAACAGCTGCTGCTACTAGGAAAATTTGCACTGCTCGCCCACACTTCTGCTCTCTGCCATTCATATGGCTTGTAATACTACTCTCACACAATGCACTGCATTCTGTAAATAGACGAAGGGGATACTGTCATTCAATGCATTGTGTGAGAGTAGTAAAACAAACTATATGTGAGGCAGAGAGAGTAAAAGGGGCCAGGTGAGTGGCGCAACTTTTCTCAGTAGCAGCAGCTCCATAGTGCTGGAAGACAACTGCTCAGGGTAATATCCAATGACTATGAGGAAGGCACTGTAGGGAATTTTTGTTTGTTTTTAATAAAATCAAGAAATGGGATACAACACATAACTAATGTGATTGGCGATATACTCCCACTCCCTCCCCGTAAAAAATAATAATAATAATAAACTTCAGGTTTAAAACAGCATATTTCCACTCTTGCAGTCAAATCTGATAAAACCCAACTATATGTTTTTAATTGTTCCACTCAAACAGCACAGTTAAAATATTTTTTTTTTTTTTTTAATTCTGACCATTATTATAATACAGGATTTATATAGCGCCAACAGTTTGCACAGCGCTTTACAAAATGAGGGCAAACAGTAGTTACAATACGACTGAATACAGAGGGACTATTTAGGAAAAGGCATCATAGCAGGCTGCAATCATTTCGAAAACACATTCAGAGGAAGCCTGTCCCAAAAGAAAAAGCTTAGCACAAATTGAGATTTCTCTTAACACACAATGCAGAAGACAAGCTTCTAAATATTTAACCCCTTATCAGGATATACAGTTTTCACATCTAGTTTACAACTGATAATGAGATATGCCAGCACAATACAGACAGGATTATTTATGGCAAACACAGCCCCCCACTCCCCATAAATAAAGAGAGCCAAATTGGATTTTTTAGGGCTGGAGTTCTTAAAAAACACACCAAAAAAAAAAAAAAAACTTAAAAAGTGCCGTTTACCATTTTAGATGCTCTTTTTCTAAGTTATCCTATGTGAACAAGAACATGTAACAAATATAAAAGTAGAGGTTATCCCAATTTGGTTGCAGAAGTGGAAATGCACTTTAAACTAAATTGAAGGCCCTATTCACACTGCTCAGAGTGGGAACTCACATTCCCACTCGCAATTTTGTTTGGCTGATTCTCACGCAATTTTGTGTTTCATGGATAGGGCAACCCATTCACTTGAATGGGTTGCCCTATGAGAGTCTCCCAAAAGAAGATCGGGGACCAAATTCTGTCCCTGAGCCACGCGTGATTTTACATGCGCCTTCTGCTGTGATTCTCACACAATTTGTTGCACGGCAAAATCACACCACATTTGGCATGTTTGGAATGCCATTCATCCTAAACCAGAGGTCCTGTATTTTGACGCAATTTGAAATTGTGGGCAGAATTGCACCAATTCTGCCAACGTTTCCTAATCACCCAAGTGTGAAAGGAGCCTAAGACAAGAGAAGTATACAGCCCACCATTCTTACCTCCTGAAAATGATAGCTGCCCTCAGTCAAGGTGATCCAGTGGCTTCAATATTTTCTCGCTAACCAAAAGCAAAAACAACCTAAACTATTTAAGTTAAATAACAATTTACGTTTGTTTTTTTTTCTGAAGATGGGATTTAAAAACTAAGCAGATTGCCAAGAAGTAGATAAAGTGTAACTGGAGGTAAAGTTTTTTGTTGTTTTGAACAGAGTGACAAGTGATTAGAACACACAATTCGTCTTCTTTACTATTATCACTGAGAGTGAAAGTGAAAGAAAATCCCAAATTTTGGTTTGTCACCAAAATAGGAATAGTAGAGAAATCCTCCAGTGGCGATAACCAGGAATTGCCTCACTTTGTAGTGATTTCCTCATGCTTCTTGTTTTGGCTATGGGACATGGGAAATCTCCCCAACATGACAAAGTTTGCAAAAAAAAAAACACCTGACAGCGGTTATAACAATCACTTACTCTCTCCAAAACGTTTCCCTTTTGCAAATGTGCAGCTCAGTTTACATGCCACAGAAGACTGCGAGCAGCCAGGTAGGTTTATTTTACTGCAGAAGAGAAACACTAAATGTCTCTTCTGAGATAACGGACATGCCTGCTTATAATTTTTTTAAAAAAACCTTTGTAAAAGAGTTTACAAATATTTTAACTGTTAAGAAAAATATTAGCCACAGATGACACCCAGAGTGAAACAAATCCTCCTACATATGTTGTACCTGTTTATATGTAATATTCTCTTCTCTACAGCCAAAGTCCAGACTTTACACAGCTTGTCTGAGCATCCATAAAGCAGGGAGAGGGAAGTTGAAGTGACACTCAGTGAGAAGAGCTGATTGGAGGGAAGGGACACACACCACACAATAATAGAGTAGAGGCTGTCAATCACAGGCTGTGTGCTCCTCCCTTGTCACCGTTTTACCTTTTGGTGCCAGGAAAACTTGACAGAATTAACTCATGCAAATAGCAGAAGAATGAGGCAGCAAACAGAGTGACACTTAGGTGCTCTGGATTGAGACAAGTACACACTAGGATATGCTTTGCTCATATTTCATGTCTGAGGTTTACAACCACTTTAAAGTGGAAGTTAAGAGTATCTGAGCACCACAAACTGAAAGTGTTTAATATATTTTTAATATTCAAAAGAAAACTGATCCATCCATGTCTTATTTAGTTGGAAAATCCCTTTGAAACCCCCACCCCTTCCCACCTATGCATTTCTAGCTGTGGCCATCTTGAGTGCTTAAGTGAGGAAACATGATTTATGTAGCATTTACATCATGGAATTCATCTGCCCTTAGCTCAGGCATGCAGGCAGGAGATGGTGTGCTTAGCTGCGAAAGCACTTCCTCCCCTACTTCAGGTGAAAGGGAAGAGTCCTGGGATCTATGACCTCATTTTGGCCTAGGTCAAGAAACCAAGTGAAGAATTGTAAAAAAAAAAACAAACATTTATTACAGCATCATGAAATAACACCAATACTGCCATAGTACACAGAACTGAGTTCTCGTAGGTTGTGGACACAGCTGTGCAGGACACTTGTCTTCTTTCTGATCAGACAGCCAGCAGAGAGAAGACCTGCTCTGACTGTACAAATGTTCTTTTCAGCGCCCCAAAACTGATCAGGGCAATAACAACAATTTATAACAAAACATCAGTTTTACCCGTTCAGTATCCCACAATGCAGCAGCTGCCAAATGATTGTGCTACCTTTGTGTGTTCTTCCTTTTACTGCATCAAAGGAAGCACTCTTTTCAGCCAGCTAATAGAGTCTCTTCATATAAACAGCATAAAGCATGCCGATTATGTATTCTGTAAGACCAGCAAGTAGATGGGCTGCAAATGAATAACAAATAAAGGAAAGAATATGCCCATAATCACATCAGAAGCCGTTTCACAATTAGCACAACGAACCCAAAAGTGAAAAATTGGTGCTGGTTTATAGAAATCTAATAAATTCAAGCAGTGTAGTTAAAGCTGTAAGAGCCCCACAGCAATCTTTGGACCCCCTCGGTAGCTTGCTCTATACTCACTTCCTCCCTGGGCTTTCCTGGCCTGCCTTAATGCAGCAGAAAAACTAACAATTATCAAGATGTGCTAGAAGATTTTCCTCTCCAGACCTGCAAAAGCAGTGCATTGCCCCATGTTTCCCCTGTCCTTAGTCATGTGATCAGAGATGCTAAAGTTCCAGGTGCTAGGGAAATATGGGGGCAGCATCACTGCACTCCTCATCAGCAGCTTCCTCTTCACAGGATCTTCAGCACTAAAGCAATCTTTGAAAATATGCTGAAAGTGCAAGTTAAAGTTTACGTTGTGTTTAGATGTATAGCACATGAAGTTTAAACTGTGTGGGGTTTGGTTTAGAAAAAAATTATAAAAATGTAATATAAACCTACCATAAAAAAATATGTTTTGTGGTTAAAAAAAAAACCGTCCATTTTCTTGCTATGAAAAGCCATCATTAACAATAATGCTCTCTCCACTCCATCATGCCATCATGGGGCATTTATAAGTAGTAAATGTATCTTTCACAAAACATTCACTGGTGGTCAATCATTGTCACTGGACACATCCATCAGGAAGATTTGGTAAATGTCAGATTCACTGAGCAAAAATTACATAGCCTTTATTTACCATTTACATTGAAGGTTTTTGATAACACAGGAGAATGCAGTCCTTCATTTTCAATGGGGCATACCTTGAATGAGCTAACATGGATACTGCTATGTATCTATATAACTGCGACCTAAAAAATCCAGGGAGGCTTTGCCTCTTAGTCAATGTACAGACAAAGTGAATTGTGTCATTGGGCTTTTAATTTAACCATGTATATGTAGCCTGTCATTTTTTAGTAGAAGAAAAAAAAGTAAATCACAGATATCGCCAACCTGAGGCTTGTGAGACCAAAGTTGTTTTTAGAACCTTCTGATGGCAACAGCCTCTTGAATACCCATCTAACCAATTTCATACAGTGTATATAATTAAAGCAAATAGCACCTAACTTCAGGAGTTCATGAACAATTCCTTGCAGTGTATTAGTGTAGCTCAGTGTAACTTGTAGGATGTGACTGTGGCTCACCACCTGACACAGGCTTGGTACCACTGCCTTACAGCCTATAAAGTCAGCACAAACAAACCTTGTGACGTAGCAGTGAGAATAAATCACACCGACCTCTCCACCTTGTCCTAAGCCAAGGGATTACTAAATTGTGGTCTATAAATACTACAACTTGGTGCAGAGTTTTTAATGTGTCTCATGATTTCACTGTTAGCCCAACTTGCTGAGGCAGGACAAGGCCTGCAAATCTTTGCCATATACCACTATACTGACTTAAGCTTTGGTCATATAAGCATGCATGAAAACCAATTTAAAGTATATGTGAACCCTCACCTTGTAAAACAACCTATACAGTTTAAAATAGAAATGAAAAGGTAAAACACTTCTGCATAGCTATAAAAAAAAACAAATACCCTTTTTGACTCTCTAAGCTCCTTATGCAGCTGAAAAAAAGAGCTGGGGTCAGAGAAAGAACAGTACACTGAACTTCCCAGCGAGAGACTGTGGGTCTGTGAACAGAAGTCTGATCAATGGGGGAGAGCAGGCTTAGTTACCAGCACAGCTAAAAAAACTGACCACGCTAGGAAGGATGTACTCTCCTGCTAAGTGTGGTCAGTTTATAATAGGAAGGCATAGAGGCTGGCAGGAACACCAGGAATTTCACACAAAGGAAGCAATACAAAGAGAACTGGATACTTTTTTCATACAAGTACATGGTACAGCAGTCACTTAACAGGAATATGAAATGTTAAGTTTACATACTCAGGGATGCGCGATTTATATCGCCCGATGCCCGCGACATGTAGTTCAGGACGCAAGCTGGTGGATTTTTTTTTTTCCCTGCAGCGGGAACCAGATTTGTTTTTTTTTCTTTTTAAGACCCTGCATGCCTCAGTAAAGAGAACCTGTAACCCAAAAATCATCATAGGGGACTTTTTGTCTACTATGTGATGGGGGTGGGGGGGGGGGGGGGGGGGGGGGGAGTAGAAAATTTGTTTTCGTTTAATTGTAAAAAAAATGAAAGTTACACCCAAGCATATAAACCCCCTCCTCCCCAAAAGTTATCGCTCCCCAACATATACGCACATACGAACGTAAACGCACACGTCGGCACCTATGCATGAAAAGAGCAATTGCGATATACATGTCATACATGCCATGCCTGCCGGAATGAGAGCAATAATTCTAGCACTAGACCTCCTCCGTTACACTAAACTGATGACCTATATAAGGGGTTTTTAAAAGTGTCACCTATGCAAAACTATAGGGAACTAACTTTTGTCACCATTTCTCAAGTGCACGCGAATTTAAGGTTTGCCATGTTGGGCATCTATTTAATCAGTGCAACCTCATATTAACATTCTATCAAAAACAGGTAATTTATTGCCTATTTGTGCCCTAATAACTGAAATCTGTGTTTCCTAGACCTTTGTGGTAATATCATTGTGGTATAAAAAAAATTGGAACTACCAATATTTTATTCTCTAGGGCATCTGCTCTCAGAAATTATATAATGTTTTGGGGTTTTGTGTAATCTTCAGGCCTAAAAAAAATTTTAAAACGTGTGCAAAAAAAGCAAAAACAGCTATGGCAGCAAAAGGGAAAGGATAAGTTCACCTTCAGGACCGTGTTACATGTTCTACCAGTTTTTAGGGTAGAACATGTAACATGTTCCCCCTCCTGCAGAGACTCGGAGATCTGAGCCCTCTGTGTGACAGCAGTACAGGGAGAAGTTCCCTGTAAAAGCTGTCACTTTTTGAGAAGAGCGAAGCTGCGCAGGGCTCCGCCAACATGGCTGCATCACCCATTCACAGAGTTCTGTGAATGAATCAACTATGAGTACCAACATTCTTTGCAAATGTCAGCATATAGTTCTCAATGAACTACTACGGTGCTGTGGAGAACTCTGGTAGTTCATGGATTCTTCCTGTCAGTGTGAAACTGCCTGCCTGTACGATGTATGGACAGATTACACTGACAGTCTGCTGGAGTCCTGCATGGCACCAATGATCTGCTGATCACTGGTGCAATGCTTTACAGGCTCTTATATAACGAAAAAAAAAATGTTTCTTTTTTTTTTACCTGCAAAAAGAGTGAACCGTGAACATATCCTTTAATGGAGCAGATAATGGAGCTTGACTGGCTGCTCAGCATACGCTTGTACCGAGCAGACAAGTGTTTTCACGTGTGAGTGTAACCTGAAGGAATAAAAATTTTTCTTTTTCCCTCATTGGGGTCGGCGCCTCATTTACTCACTAAGCAAATGCGCTTCTACTGAGCATTAAGAGAGCCCGATACTTCCCTTTCCTGACAAGCACTCAAATCGGTCATCGTCACACTGCAAGGTCTCTCCCCTCTGCTAGTCCCCGAGTGTGGTGCTGGAGACAGGCAGGGAGGTGAGGGGAGATAAAAAGCGCAATGTTAAAAACAATAAAAAAGTTTAAGTCGCCATAAAACCCGTTTTGTTTTATAAAGACCCAGACATTCCTAAAAGAACCTCAGATTTAAATATGGATTGGTTAGAATTATTTTTTTTTCAGGACACGTAGATTGTAATGAGGGACAAGTAGATTTGGTCTCTTGGACAAGTAGTTTTTTTTTTAAATTCCCACACCCGATACTCTAAGGTAAAATACATTTTCATACAACAGAAATCCCTTCAACTTTTACATTTCAAGAATTTCAGAAAATCTATTTTGCAGACCTTTACTGTTTTGAAGGGACAGTGAGTAGTTCGGTGCATTTGCCAAAGTCTTTGCAAATAAGTAAGAAATTCTATATTTACTTTAAACGAGAAGTTCACCCTTGGAGCATGTTACACTAGTATTTACAGTGTAAGGCTGCTTTCACACTGCACCACTGCAAAAATGCGGTAAAAATGCATATGCATGAGAGCGCATCCATCCCAGCATGGTTTTCTGGCTGTACTGGGAGAATAGCCTGCCTGTCCTCCAATGATCAGACTTCTACTGACAAGCTAACCGTCTTCCCCAGCGATTCACTGGGAAAGTCAACGTACTGCTGTTTCTCTGACCTCACCTCTCTGCCTCTTATGCAGATAAGAACAGAGATTATGTGATCACCTAAAGGGAAAAAAAAGGTAATTAAGTTTTATTCTAAATAAACACAAAAACTTTGCCTTTCATTTTTATTTTAAACTGAATGGGTTGTTTTCTAAGGTGGGGGTTCACACACACAATCAATTCCAGTTGTAATAAGAACTAGTGGTGCACCAAAATGAAAATTCTGGTTCCAAAACCGAAAATTCAAAATGCACTTGGCCGAAAACCGAAATGTGCAGTTTTTAAAAATTAATATATAATTTTTTTGGGGAAAAAATACACCTTGAGTAAAAAAAAATACATACCCCAATTTTATGAAAGAGGATGTAACGGCGAGTAAATAGATACCAAACATGTCACGCTTTAAAATTGCACACGCTCATGGAATGGCATGAAACTGCGGTACTTAAAAATCTCCATGGGTGATGCTTTAAAAATTTCTACAGGTTGGCAGTGTAAAGTTACAGAGGAGGTCTAGTGCAAGAATTATTAATCTTGCTCCGACGTTCATGGCGATACCTCACGTGTGTGGTTTGAACATCGTTTACATATGTGAGTATGGCCTATGTATGCGTTCACCACTACGTGTGAGCACGGGGAGACGGGGGCACTTTAAACTTTTGTTTTTTATTTATTTATTTTGCACTGTCCCTTTAAAAAAAATTTCAATCACTTTTATTCTTATCACAAGAAATGCATGCATCCCTTGTGATAGAAATAATTACTGACAGGTCCTCTTTATGGAGAGATATGTGGTCAATAAGACCCCACATCTCTCCTCTGCAATGTAAAGCATTGGATCAAAAAAAAGCATTTAGCGCTTTAAAGAAAAAAAAAATGGCTAGAACTGGAAGTGACATCGCTCTGGTCCTCCAAGGGCATAGAGATGACTGGAGGTCATCTTTCCTTCACTCATAGCTATGCCCAGCGCCGAGATCATTTTATGGTTTCTCAGGTAAGGCTGAGAACTACTGAGCAGCGGCCGGTGGCGGCAGCGGCGGGCTGGTGGCGAGGGTTTTTCGGCACCTGTATCGGTGCTTTTCTTTTTTTTTTCATTTCAGCAGAAGGCTGAAAGGGGTGTTTTCAGCCGAAACGTTTCGGCCATCAAAATTTCGGTGCATCCCTAATAAGCAAGACTGAATGCCATCTCTTCCTCTCTTGAACGCAGAAGAATCGTGTCCAGGGGAGGAACATTTTAGTCTAAAATCGCTAAACGCGGCAAACACGTGTGTAAAGGTGTCTAAACGCTAGTTTTCTTTAGTGCTTGGGTGTTTATTCATGACAATGTAGAATACTCTGGCCAATTAAAGGAATAAGCATCCAAGCACTAAACGTGGTACCGCATTTACATGCATTCTTGACGCGTTTAGCATTTTTCTACTGCCCAGAGAGTTAAACATCTAGGGGAGTTCATGTGTACATGAGGCCTTAGGTGTTCTGCACTGCGGTTTCACTATTGGTAAGTGATTGTACATCAAAGGCTTGGTTCACATATATGCATTTTGCGTTTGATGCTTTCTCCAGTACTTTTTTTTTTTTTCATTTCAGCAGAAGGCTGAAAGGGGTGTTTTCAGCCGAAACGTTTCGGCCATCAAAATTTCGGTGCATCCCTAATAAGCAAGACTGAATGCCATCCCCTTAGGCCTCATGTACATTGCTTTAGGCCTTTTTTTGCCAAAGCCCCTGAACTCAACTCAATAAAAGCCTATTGTCCATGTACACATAGGCTTTTACCAGAGTTTAGGAGCAGCAGAGTTTAGGGGTAGTTGAACGTTCCTCTCTTGAACGCAGAAGAATCGTGTCCAGGGGAGGAACATTTTGGTCTAAAATTGCTAAACGCGGCAAACACGTGTGTAAAGGTGTCTAAACGCTAGTTTTCTTTAGTGCTTGGGTGTTTATTCATGACAATGTAGAATACTCTGGCCAATTAAAGGAATAAGCATCCAAGCACTAAACGTGGTACCGCGTTTACATGCATTCTTGACGCGTTTAGCATTTTTCTGCTGCCCAGAGAGTTAAACATCTAGGGGAGTTCATGTGTACATGAGGCCTTTGATGTACAATCACTTACCAATAGTGAAACCGCAGTGCAGAACACCTAAGGCTTGGTTCACATATATGCATTTTGCGTTTGATGCTTTCTCCAGTACTTTTTTCATTTTTCTACGTGTGTTTTTACCAAGTATTGTTCAGCTTTTTTTTTTTCTGGTTAAAGAGGAATTTGTTTTGTTGCCGGGCAGAATACAAATGCAAAACGTGGCAAAAACACACTACCATGCATTTTAGCAGCTTCTCCATTGAACTCTATTGTAGCAAAAATGCTGTTTTTTCCTTTTAAAAAAAGTCCCTGACTCTTTCCAAAAAAGCAGCAGCTTAAAAAAGCATAGATGTTAACATGTTCCATAGGAAACCATGTTAAATAGACTGTAGAATGTTTCTACAAAAGGCACTAAAAATCCATTGGTGTGAACGGAGCCTAAAAGGTATTGTTGGAGATATGACATTCAGTTGTCTGTAATCTGACCCAATGCTCTGTGCCAATTTTGGGGAGGGGCACTAAGTCTAACACAGGGCTTTCTTGTTTTGAGTTAAAGTTTCCATTTCCCAGCTTTTAAATGGGTACAAAATTAAAGGAATTCAGATAGCAGCAAATTATCATGCAGCAGCTAGTCCAACACAATGTTTAACCATTTCCCGTCCGGTCCATGTACATAAATGGCCAGACGGGAGTAGTGCAGGGGCGGGTGGCCGTTTATAAACGTCCTCCCCGCTTCCCTGCTTGTGCACGCTCCCTAGGAGTGCGCGGCACCATGATCCGGTGCCTGTTGTGTCTGGAACACCGATCGCTGTAAGGGACCTTTGTGTGAGGTCCCGATCATGTGATCACTGACTGAGCAATCAGTGATCACATGAATAGTAGTAAACAAGATGTCACTTCCTGACATCATTGCTTACTACGTGTGAAATCTGTGAATGATCAGAGATTACATGGTACAAGGCTATTCACAAGCTGTGACCAATCACAGCTCAGACAGTATTTCTCAATGGCTGCAAGAATGCATCCAGAGAGAAGGAGAAACGATTGTTTTTACAGCCTTTATGGGTGTAAAAGCAATCAGTGTAAAAAAAAAAAATAATAATTTTTTTCATCACCCCCCACAAGTAGTACAGTGTTACTATGGTGACACTGTACTGTTAGGGTGACAGTATGTTAAAAAATAAATATAAAACAATAACATTAAAATGTAAAACAAAATATTAAAAAATTATAATTTTTGGTTACAAACTAATTGGTTTATATTTTTTTTACTAAAAAGATAACTGAATAAATTTTGGCCAAGGTTTATGAAGAAAGGTTATTAATTTGCAAAATTTTATAAGAAAAACACTTTCAAAATTTTGGGACTCATTTATATAGCAAAAAATATATAAAAATCCCAGTGGTGAATAAATACCACCAAAATAAATTTTTATCTCTCAAAAAAACGCAAACAAATTCATATGGGTACAGTGTTGCATGACCGCACAATTGTCATTCAAAGTGTGATAGCACTGAAAGCTGAAAATTGTCCTGGACAGGAAGGGGGTAAAAGTGACCGAACTTGAAGTGGTTAAATGAACACGCTATCAGCAATTGCTTTCTTTTATATAGCTAGCCACACATTTTTGTTAAAACAGAAATAAAAATATTTAAATGTACAATGTTTCTGCTTCACATGTAATTACATGAGGGTAGCTGAAGAATGCAGCAGTGAAGAAGATAACCCTATACACTCAGCTCATGGCACAACAAAAAGCAGAATAAAGGAAAATTGATCAAGTTTATGAAAAGTTCAGCTACAGAGAGGTGGCTTTATTCTTATTAAACAAAGCAAGACCTTCAGTCTGTTCCATTAAATTAAAGGACTTCCTTCAAATTTCTACAAGCTAAAGGGAATGGGATAGCTTAGACTCTCCCATGGTGGTTGAGTTCAGATCGTTAACAAGGCATGAACAATGGGGAAGCTTCCATTTGTAGAGGGAGGATGCATCTGTTTCCATCTGTGATGGGGATAGGCTATGACAGAGTGCCAGGCTATTGTGTCCATGTTAAAATCAGATCACACTGAAGACTGCCGCAAAACTCAACATGCTGTCGTTATTCTATCTGTAATGGCAGAGGGGGAAAACTCTAATGATTATTGGTGAAGGCATCAGGGACCTAATTAAATGAGAACTCAGGAAAAAACAGCCTACTTATAACATTAGGTTGTGTACAGAAAGCGGCAGTATAGGGTAAGCCAGACACTTGGCCATCCCGTCATCCAGACCAATCTACTCCAGTGTGGTCTGGATGATCCCCAATCTACGCTATCATATTTTTTTAGCATTAGTTGACAAGGGGACCAGGGGAGCATGCTTTGCTTGGAAATACTGAATCACATTTAAGACTCTGGTAAAATAATTTTTAAGTTATTGTATTCTTTGTTTTCATGGTGAATGGGTAGGAGGGTTTAAGTATGACTGAAAATGGGAGTATATAAAGTATGTATTGCATGCATGTAATATTGAACCCCAAATTTATATTTTAATGAATTTGATAAATATCTAGCAAATTTGTGCTTTTAGTAACAGCTGTCCTGTGTTAAGCAAATTTAGAGGTGAGTGGGGGGAGGGAGTGCTAAGACGCATCTACCCTGTGTGCGTTTGGGAATGGACCATCAGCAATGGGGGTTAGTGGAAGGTCCATGTGGAGGTGGTGTCCAAATCCATCTGTAGTGGGGGGCTTATAGTAGTATGGACTTGTCCGAGGAGGCAGCCAGCTGTAAGAGCTTGTAGATACTCCTAATGTAGGTAGAGAAGAGAGACAGCAGCTCCACTCTAAGTGTAGACAGTTAAAATCAGGCAGATTTAATGGTAAAATTGCACTCATATAGATAGGTAACAGATAGGCATGTCAACTAATGGAGGTCTAGTGGGAGCATCAGGTCCTTTGGCCATGCTCTGGGTGTTTTCCCGCCGCTCCAGTGATGTCCAGGGCTCAGGGAGTAGCAGAGGGGCACAGGGAGGCTCACACGGATGATGTCATCACATGGACTGGGTTTCCAAGATGGCGCGCATTCAGAGCATGCTCACTCCTTCGTCAGCCCGATTCAGCAGCCATCTTAGTGTGGGCTTATATGGGCAAAGCTGATCAGTCAGTTATGTCACACGGCCAACAGGGGTGCCGTGATTAACACGAAGAGCGCCGGATCAGGGGATTACAAAGCTTAAAACAACATGCATAAAAGACAAGGATATATACACATGAAACTAAAAAAGGATATGCCAGTAATACTCACAGCAGAAGTAGGTGGCTGGGGGAAAAAAAGGTGAGGGGGAGATTAAGGAAACCTTGGGAAATAAAAACCTTGGGGAAGTAGGAAAAAAAAAACAAAAAAGGACATATAATGAAACTATATGGATCCGTTGGGCAGTGGTATAAAACTGGGGGGTGGGGAAACAAATATATACAAAATATGGAAAAATAGGGGAGGGGGGGGGGGGAGATGAGAAATAAAAATATATAAAATATATATAAAAATGAGAAAAAATAAATAGAGGGTAATGAAAGATGGTTATAACAATTGAAATGGAATAGAAATAAAAATAAAAATTACACATCAAAAAATAAAAATAAATATAACAAAGAGGGTAAAAATAGGATAAAAAAAAAAGATTATATAATGATGTGAGGGACAAGGAGAATATTGTATGTAGAAAGAGAGGAAGGTTGCAGGAGGTGGAGGGGGGGGATGTAGAACATGCCATGGTGTGGCAGATGTGTAGAAATGAAAAGGAAGGGTGAAGTGAGGGGTGGAAGATGTATGGATGGCGGAATACTTTATTATCGGCCTGTGGTTATAGGTAGATATAGGCTGGGTAGAAGGACATGGAGAGGTGGTGGGGAGAGTGAGGAATAAACTATAGTAAGGTGGATAATTCAAATTCCTCATTGAGGCCTCCAGGTGCCAGTGTGTTAAGCGACTATATCCAGAAAGTCTCTCTTTGGCAGAGGCTTTTGAAGAGCTGCTTGCGGGGGCTTTTGGGGATGGTTTCTATAACCTACACTCTCATGTAGTCTGAGGATTGGTAGTGAAACTCCGAGAAGTGTTTTGGTATGCTGAGTTTGTTTTTGCCGTCATCTACTGAGCAAATCTTTGGTGAAGTGTGCAGATGGTGCGACTGACGTACAGAAGGTCGCAGGGGCAGGATATACAGTAAATGAGGAATTCAGAGGAACAATTGTAGAATTCTTTTAAGTGGTAGGTTTTGCCTTGGGTGGTAAATTCTTTTTGTCCATGTAGGACATAATTGCAGGTTAGGCATTTTGGTTTTTTTGCATTGGTACATGCCTTTGATAGACATAAAGGTGGGTATGGGGTTGGTGTTGGCTTTTTTGGCGGTTTTTAGTTTGCTTGGGGCTAGTTTGCTTTTAATATTCCTAGCATTGTCTCTCTTCTCTATCTGTTTTAAGCTAATGATGATCTTAAAAATGTCCTCAGCATTTTTTTTTTTGCCTTGCGTTATTGGACTTCAATGTTTAAATTTCTTTGGATCCAACAAACCTTGATACAAGTAGTTATCACAATGCAAACATTGCCATCTTAAATAATGCTTAACGAAAAATGCCAAAAAATCCCAAAAGCAGAGAAATTCCTCATTAGACCAGTTACTTATTAAGATCCCTGTCCTGTATTTATAAAGCCTCTTTCTTCTTACCAACTGACAGGTAAATTCTGACTAGCTATACATGGCAGGAAAAGAACACTGACATGCTTCATTTGTCTGCCTTTTAGGCTTCAGTGACATTTTTAGGGCAAGATGAACTATGAATATTTCATTTGATTAAAATATTTATATGCCAAGTAGACATAAATGTAAAATAGAATTTAACTCCAACATTGCTATAACTTTTACACCAGGCCAATACATAGACAATTTCTACATGAACAACATCAACTCCACCATACAAGCATTGCCTGTGCTGCTGAACATGGCCACTTTCCACCAGGAAGAGATTGAAGACTATGCTACATGGGTGACCTCAATGTGAATTACCTAGCTTTGTTGTCTGATAAGAAAAATAGTTGGTGAGGGTTAGAAACTATATCAGACTATTACTGTCTGTCTCTTTTGAGCATAAAATCCTCAAACAGATTTTAAAGGGCTTTAACTTATGAGTACAGTGCTAATGACAAAGGAATAGCAGAAAATGTAATCGGTAACATACAAGTATTCTGCATGTCTACGGTTAGGCCCCATTCACACTGTGCCTTTGTGGTGCGTTCTTACACCCATTAATGTACACTGCATTAAAGTGTACCTAAATCCAAAATCTGATAAAATATATTGCCACTTACTATTCCTTGATGTGGCGGTTGCATTCGGTTTCCTTTTTCAAGCTTCTTATGCAATATTTGCACCTGGTAGTCCTGCAAATAACACTCTAAGTGGCAATGTCACTTCTCCACAATGTCTATGAAGGAAAATATGGTTGTCACTCTAGAATGCTCCCGATATGGACTACAACTAAGTCTATACCCCTTTAGCTCCATTGTATAGTGGGTAGATCAGCTGATTTACAGAAGATAGCTACAAAAGGAAAATATTCTTTGGTGCAGCTTACAGGTAGTGGCAAGGACACAGTATTTCTGGAAGCATGAACACTTATTTTTGTATTTGTTGAAAATGTCCTTAATTTGAAAACTTGAAAGATTGTATTCTCAAATATACTGCATTTTTGTTCTTGGGTTTAGTATCCTTTAAGGCATTCGATTCATTTATGGCACGTATGCTGGTGTGCATTGTGCAGTGTTGGTGTGATGCGTTGGTACGTTTTTCAGATTACAGCACACACTCTATTATACGTTATACCCTGCAATGTAGTTGTGAATCACCGCAATATGTCATGCGGAGGTGTGCATTGTGCAGACATGCTGCATTTTTATGCAATGCACATTTATATTGTGAACATAACACATAGAGAATAA
Source organism: Staurois parvus (assembly GCF_062004578.1). Taxonomy (NCBI): domain Eukaryota; kingdom Metazoa; phylum Chordata; class Amphibia; order Anura; family Ranidae; genus Staurois; species Staurois parvus. Next base: position 8,454,156 of record NW_028317886.1, read on the forward strand.
TGATTTTCTATGTGCTCATGTGCTGAGCCTGCGTTGATTAATGGTGTGAACAAGCCCTTAAAACGTAGTGGCAATGCATGGAACGGAACATACATTGGACCTGCACTTTTTTTCCCCCTCAAAATGTATAGTATGTGCATTGTGGTATACTCCAGTGTGGGCCAATCAGCATCAACCATAAAACAAATAGCATAGCAACACACTGCACACAGTGTGGCACATTACTACAACAAAGTTGCCAGCCTCAATGTTTAATGTTTTAAAGGTCTACGCTTAGCAGCCAGGTACATCTAAATAGATAAGAATGCAATAGCTGTAATAGCCAAATGTTGAAGCTCTAACTACACAGGTATATGTCAAATGATAAAAATCACACAATTCTGCTGGTAAAGACAAGCAATATAAAGCATCAAAAAAATGACACTCCCAAGGGGTAACAACTGACTAACCTGGTTGATCCAATACCTTCCCTGGTAACCTTCTAGATGACCAGAGATAGGAGTGCTCATCCACTAGTGCCTTTTAGTCTTCCTCAAACCGAAACTGTGTGTTTATATAGTAAACACGTTCAAGTCAAATCTGAACTTTTAATTTTACAAGTATAAAAAGGGATGTTGGCGTGGCGTTATTACATGCAGTAGTAAGTGGCAACAGTGTCATATCACTGATAGGTGGTGCACATGTCGTAGGCCAGTCCAGAGATCGTTAATCAAGATGGCAGACAACAGTATTAGTGCATGCACAGAACAGCGTGATAGTTACTTTTGAATGAAGGCATAAAACCTGCGGATATCTGGATATCTACAGAAAATTTCAAGCACAGTACAAAGATGAGACGCTCAGCCACACTAAGACACTTGAATAATGTAAATATTTCAAAGATGGCCGTATGTCCAACAGTGACCATCTCAGCCCATAGCAGTCCTTCCTGTGAACATTCAGCGTGTGGAACACCTGATCCTGGATAATCAATGCATAACCTATCGTGAAATTGCACAAAAGACAAATCTTTCTGTGGGAATAGTGAACACAATGATGACGAAGTGAAGCAAGCTGTCGTAGGATGGCTCAAGCACAATGACAAATCACTCTGTACCAAAGCTTTCCAGGCATTAGTTGAGAGCTGGGATAAGTGTATAAATGTAGCAGGATAGTATGTCGAAAAATAAATGCAGTTTACACTCCTTGAAATTTGTTCTTTTATTATATAAACTCAAAAGTCCCAGTTTGACTTGAATGCCCCTTGTACTTTTAACATACATGTTTTATCATTGTTGGAAGATGAATATTATATATAAAACTTTATTAACGTAAGAATGAAGTAAAAAGTGAAACAGCAAAGAAGAAAAAAGTCACTGCTGCCACTAACAAGTGCCAGGTGTCATAACACATACCTCCAATGCCCGTGAACTTTACTGTTAGGGTACAATGAACGTACATATGGTCTCATCAGCTCAGATGGAAAAGGTTCATTATTCCCAAGCACGTCATCTAATGATTACCATTTAAGTAATTACAGATGTCATTTCAACCTCTGCAGTGCTCTATTCTGTTGTCAGACATCTGAAGTAGATTTTTACCTCTAAAGGAATGACATTTGATTTGTCCAGGCACTACGCATAAAAAAAACTGCTTTTTTTAAAATTACTTATTTTGAATCCCTTGTCTTGCATGTCAATACTGCTAATCTCCCACAGCCTCTGTGTAGCTATTTCCTGTCTACTTGCACTCCAGTGATGGCTGTATGGGCATATCTCAGAAATCATTATAAAACTCATGTATTGTTGCCCTCAAGTGCCCAGCTGCTATATAAGCACATTATAAAGCAAGTGCACAGAAAAAATACATAGCTGTGCATATCAGGAGCCACAACATTTTTTAAAGGATACCAGCTTGATTCATAAATTCCCCCTTCCACTGCTCAGAAGCAGCGTGCACCAATAGAAAACACCCGGACAACAAAAAACGGTCACAGGTTCAGTGGCAACCATGCATCAGATATTATCAAAACTGGCACACTTAGCTACTTACAACAGCAGACACAAGGGATTCAAATGCACCAAAAACTGCTGTAAATGCTTTGCTCAATGAAAGCCAGCATAACGTACTGAATTATAAGCCCATTTCTGAGGGGTAAATTGTGTCCAACACCTCCACCAGCATGCATAGATGATTAAACGGCCATTGAAATTTTCACTAGAACAAGATATAAAAGATATAAAGTTGGAAGAACTGTATCGCTAAAATTGCATCTTCAATGGTGTTTTAAAAAATAAAAAAACTAGTATTACACTTAAAATAATTTATTTACAGAAAAATGGTTTTAAAGTCTTCAGATCATACCATCAATTAAACGACAAATGATGATAGACTTATTGAAAAAAAAAAAAAAAAAAAAAAGCTATCCTGCTAATCGAATGATCTCACATACAGCAAAATCTACATCTGTGACACTGGAAATAGATCTTCCAATTGCCTGACACCCCCTCCCTACACACACAGCCAGCATGCCTAAGTGGGAGTGTTGGGTCACAAAAGTTGACCACAAGCCTAAATGCCAAACATAACATCTTTGTGCTGGCTCATAACTATAGACAATTTCATTTCGAAAACATCAGATTCAATCTTCATGTCAAAAAGTGAGGGACAATGCATGGGGACGGCTGATTTATTCCAGCTCCTCTGCTTGTGGGAGTTGTGCTAATAAAGATGAAAAAAGGAAAGTATGCACACACACACACACAGAACAGCAGATAAGTGAAAATTGTTCCCTGGATGAGGCTCCGGGAAAGATAAATGCAGCCTTAATGGCCACATTTGTTCTCGGACAGAAGTATGAAAATGGAGTGACAGCCAAGACAAGCAAATCAGCCATGCTGACAAAAGGTGACACAAAAAGACATCAAGCTAAAAACAACATAATAATAATAAACTAAAAGTACAAGTTCTGAGCTGTTACATTGTTTCTCTGATAACTATCAACTACCCAACCCTGCGGTGCCCACACACAGGCAGAGCATTTATCAGCAGCTATGGAAAATCCTACAACTACTTCTTTTCTGGCAATTCAAGTGCACCTTTATCAGTTACAATAAATTCCCTTTTCTTTTTTAGGGTCCATGCACACATGGCTTAAAGCAGAACTCCGGTCAAAGCTCATATTCAACTGAACTGCTGATCTTCCAGAAAACCGGGCTCTCCCACGATCCAGCAGTGGACTGTTCCTGTGTATGGAGCGTGCTGAAGTCAGGAAAAGTTCATTTACAAGATGGATGGCCAGCACTTAGAAACTGCACTTAGAAAGCAGTTTTCTGGCAGAAAAAAAAACGCTCCTTAACGCCTTTACAAAAACCACTCTATATGAGCGTTTTTTTCTACCAAAAGAACTGGCTTTTTTTTATTCTCAGTGTGCATGGTCCCTTACAGTTCTAGCTAGATAAAACATTTTTATCAGTCAATATTGTAATGGTTGTGCGTACTGGGCATACGAATAGCTGTGTGGTAACAGCCATGTTGTCATGTCACCTATGTCATCTTGTCATAAGAAGGCATAGCCCAGTGACCATTCCCCCCCTCCAAACTTAGGGGATGCCAGGACCTTGTTATCAATCCACTGATCAGACACACAGACCTCTCCATTACCCAATCCACAATTTCAGTCCTGAAACCCTAATAAATCTGTCACCTTGCAAGCTTGAGCAATCCAGAGAGCTAACAGATATGTAGTCGTAAATAGCTCAGCTGAAGGAAATAGCCAATCCACATTTGTGCTAGAAGGGTTATCAGCCAAGACTCTAAAACTTCACAATATCTCATAACTCATGAAATCATTAATGCACAGCCAGAATATAGACATATTTACCCCCCCCCCCCCCCCTCAGTTATTGGGTAACATTTTGAACCCAAACATCCCTCTGCTAAAAGGTACTGGACTGGATTAGGCCTCCACACCACTCCTATGAGAAATGGATATCCAAGACCTGCCATATCTATATCCATTTTGAAGCTAATTTCATGCTGGACAATAATCTGCATGATAGCAGACTGTAAACAGTAAGTATTGAGAAATATGAATACTTAGATGAAACTGTATCTGGGTCTTGGTAATAAACAAGGTGACCTCCCAGCACCCACCCCTTAAACCGGATGATTGGTCAGATGGTCTCTGTTAAAACCACAGAAAAAAGGAAATGTCAGGACCCTCTGACAGCTCTCATTTAACATCAACCAAGGAACACCTAACCTAACATGAAAGAGCCACTGCAACATTTTTGCTTGAACAATTGGCCTCCGCTAAAACCAAGAACTTCGAAGTATTATTCAGTTTGAACACATTTTTAATTCTCTGTTGCTTTAGATCACCTTTTTTCTTTGAATATTTTATTTGCACCATTTTGACTTTTTCATTATTAAACCCTATTTTGAAAAGTGTTAAACTGTCCCTAAGGCTTTTAATGCAAACTAAAAGAATCCTTGTCTCTTGAAGAGTACTACTGTATATGACAAATCTCTGAATATACCTGTCTGTGGTGACAGTGTGTGTAGAAATGTTTACTTTCCATATTCGTTATTGCTAAGATTATGCCAAAAGGTGGTGGTGGTGGTGGTAGCTTAAAGGGTTAAATTGCTAATTAACTTAACTCAGTGACAATCGCTCTCAGTCTTAGATTGTGGTTCCGCAAGCTGGAAAATCTTAGTGCAGAGTGCAGCTGAGAGTGGCATTGTTGCGTAAGTGACAGCACGGTGTGAGATTGGCCAGTTCTTTATCATGAGTTGGTGTAAAGGGCAGGGGTCGGGAACCGCATTTGTCACAAATATGTTCAAATAAAATTGTGAAAAGGAGTTACAACATCTGAGCTCTCTCTTGGACAAAGGAGGAAAAACCAAAAAGTGTCTGTCACAAGATGCATTGGGGTGCCATTAAGACTGAATGGCATCACAGCGTACTAAAGCAGTTAGTTTGCATTACCACAAATGTGAACAGGCCCGCACTGTCTAGTCACAGGCTAAGATGCGTGTTGAATTATGATACATTCCCATCCGAATGTTTGTTTATCTATGCTTCATCTACAATAAAACTTTTTTGTAAAAGAATTATGATACATTCCCAAGCAAAGCCTGCTCAGAGAGAATTCATAGGATATCATCACTGATGACCTTCTGAAAATACTAGCTGCTGGGCTTTAATGATAACTATTGCTTACAGCTAAACTCTAGGTACACAAACTCTCATTTAGATACTTTCCACAACAGTGACAAAAGGATAAAAATCCATTTGTGTTCACCAAATATCTTTAAAAACCCAGATATTACTGTGCAAAGATGGTAGTAAGATGCCTGGGCTGAGAGCAAAGCTGGGGAGGGAGAGAAAGAGCAGAAGTCTTATCACACTAAACCCCATTACAGAGGCAAAGTTTCAAGCTGGATACCTGTACAGATCTGAAAGAAATACACAAAGTACACCAGGATTCAAGAAGGAATACACATTCCGAACATTAACACATTCTGAACTAGGAGTAAGCCTCCAGGGCAGGGCCTTAAAGGATACGTTCACCTATCCTAACATGTTACACCCATATTCAGGGTGTAACATGTTATGAAATGGACCAGCCCCAGCTCCTCCCCACTCCCCATTGTGACAGCTAGCAGGGAATCTCCTCCCCGCTAGCTGTAACAATTTTTAAAAACCACAGCCGTGTGGGACCCGGCAACGACATTCATTCACAGTGTTTTGTGAATGAATGAACTTTGTGGCTGTCGGATTGTAGTTCTCTATGAACTACCATGGCACAGTGTCGTGACCTGGCCTGAGCCTTGGCTGAGACTGCCACATACTTCTCTATTCGTGGATTTCCAGTGATGTGAGGCTTGAGAGACCTCTCCTTTACTACATGCTGACAATTTACACAATCTTCACCTGTAGCCTCCTTGAAATATCTGACCCCTGGCTGAAAACTGCCAGTTTTAATCATCTCACTGCCTTAGCAAACCCAATATTGAACACTGGCATTCAAATTGTTACAACAGGCCATAAAGCACATCTAGACATCACAAATGTAAAAGTAAACAATCTGAAAATAAAAAACCTTCATATACTGATCCAGACTAAAGTATCTTTACAATTCTGATCAAATAGAGAAAAAACAGTAAAGGGTGGGCAAGCCCCTATCAGAGTGTTTAAAAGGAGCACTTATTTCTTACAGACCTACTAAATAATACATAATAAAAGGGCTGAGAGTTAACATTTCCACTATCCTATGGGAGGTGCATAATTCATGATCAAGAAAGAAATAACATATACATTCTCCAGATGAAGTGGATTCTAAACACTATTCTCCTCTAAGAACAAGTCTGTCTTTCAGGAGGCCATGCCTTATTCAGCATCTCTCTTAATTACTTTGCAACAACTACTCCCTTTCTTTGTCCTTGGAATAAACAAGAGAGCATTGTAATGCACCATATTTCACTGGCCAAACTCCAATTTCTTCTCATTCTTTCTTGCTGAATAGATCATCCACAAACCACCTGAAAAGCAGCTGCCCCTCCTTGTACTGCACATGCTTGCCACTAATAAAACCCACAAAGCTATATGCCTCTAGCCATTCATCCACTCACAGCCAATTGGAGGGCTTGGGGCAGCAATAATGCTGACAGAATTGGCTAAATGTTTGTGTAGAGGTAAAAGGATTTGTGTAAAGACAAACGGACAATTTTCACTGGATCTACCGACTGTCACTTCCATGTATAGGAGCCAACAGCAACAGATATCTGAGTATACAGTATATATAAAATAATGTCCAGACATCCAAACGCTATTTTACCTCTAATAACTCAGAAGCTTATCCCCCAACTTTCTTATATGACGCACTGCAGTATACCCTAAACACAAATTAAAGCATTTAAAAAGCTGAAAATAAATGATTAAAATATTTGTCTACTTTTCCATTCTTGTATTAAGAAAATAAAGGAAAAATCAGATTGGCTGCAATAGGAAGTACCACCACCTTTCTTTGTACAAAATTTCCATAAATAATCATCTAAAAGTATTCAGGATCATTTAATAAAATGGACAGACTTTAAACTGCACAAATGTTAATATTGTCAAACTACTACTATTTAGCTATGCAAGCCAACCACCAGTATTGCTTCCCTGAAAGGGATATGTAGGCTGCCACTGTTGATCACCATCAGAAAATGCTGGTTGCCTGGTTATTATCCCAACCCAAAACTTAATACTGGAAAAAAATCAGTATTCAAATCAGGAAAGTCAGAAGTCTCTTTCTGCCTTCTTCTTTTGGATCTGTGACAAAGAAATCATGCAGCCAGCAGGTCAGCATGGAAACCATGCAACAGCAGCCTCTGTTTCTCTCAGGAGAAAGCAGTGGTGGTCAATTTTCTTGATATGGGGGTCTCAAGTGTGGTCCTCAACATCACCAACTGGCCACACAAAAAATGAAGGCCTGGCTCTTACCATTGTGTTTTTAAGTGCTTTTTGCAGAAACGCACTACAGTCCATTTAACATGGTTTCCCATGGGACACGTTCACATCTGTGTTTTTGAGCTGCTGCATGTTTGGAAAGGGTCAAAAGACGTTTTAACCACTTGCCTACTGGGCACTTTTACACCCTTCGTGCCCAGGCCAATTTTCAGCTTTCAGCGCTCTCACACTTGGAATGACAATTGCGCAGTCATGCAACATTGTACCTATATGAAATTTTTATCATTTTTTTTCACCCACAGAGCTTTTTTTTTGGTGGTATTTAATCACCAATGGGTGTTTCATTTTTTTGCACTATAAAGAGCAAAAATGGTTTTCTTTATTTCCATTATAAAATTTTGCGAACAGGTAATTTTTCTCCTTCACTGATGTGCGTTGATGAGGCTGCACTGATACTCAGCACTGATGGGGTGGCACTGATAGGCAGCACTGATGAGCACTGATAGGCAGCACTGATAGGCATTGATGAGGAGCCACTGATAATGATGCTGCACTGCTGGGAGGCACTGCTGGGCGGTACTGCTGGGCGACACTGCTGGGAGGCACTGCTGGGCGGCATTGCTGGGAACTGATCATCAGGGCACTGATGACAGATATCAGAGTCATAAACTGACAGTATCAATGAATCAGACCATCCACATGTCAGTCAAATAGGTCTTGCGCAGAATAAAAAAAGCAGAAAATTGGTCTAAAGATAAAAGTTTCAAACCAGGCTACATTCCACTAGGGAAATGAGGCTTAGTAACCTTGATTCCAATGCACAGTCAGTGAAGATGCACTTCATAATCTGGGAGAGTGCGAACTAGGAGTTAATCTGGAGCAACACCTGGAGCTGACCTGGTGCTAATACACACAACTGAAACACCAAGGCCAGAGCTTGGTGGAGTCTCCAGGAGAAACAGCTCATAACACTCACGGTTAGGCATGTACAAAAGTGTAGCTCATGGGACATAAAAATAGAAACCACAAAAAGATTACTAATGTAATATGGTGGTCTGGTCAGCAATAGTAGATTGCCATATCTACCCAACGGGCAAACAGCAAAGAAAACTGGCAGTGATTTTACATTTCAATCTGAACAAAAACGTTTATTTTATTTTGCATACGGCGGGAAGGGTTAAAATCTGTTTTGGTGCCTACTCTGGAGATTTTTCTTCACTATTTCAGAACAGGAAATGATTAGGGGGTAGAACTTCTGACATTTCTTTATTTCCTTCTCTGGCCTGGAAATGACTACACCACCAATGTCTCGTATAGGCGTCACAAAGAGGAAAAGCAAGGGGAAAGTCTCCTCAAATGGAGTCACGGACAGACTAACATCTACAACAAAAAATGGTTGGCGTTAGGCTTTAATATTTCCTTGCACTATCAACTACTAGGAAAAAATGTTTTATCTAAAGTTTCACCTTAATTTCACCTCATTTAGTTCACGTTAAACACAGGCCAAAGATGTGTTTTTTGTGTAGTTAATTCAGTATTCTGGAAATGGCAAAGGGCACACAAACTTTCTGATGCACAATATCAATACTGCATTAAAAATAACTAAATCTGATTTCTGAAACAACTATACTCCACTCCAAGTCCGATAATCTTTGTCCTCTACTCTGACAAGGCTCAGCCTGTGTCTCAAGTGATTTTCATACAACGTACATTACTGAACTCCTGCTGGGGGGAGGGGGGGATTTAGGTAAAGGGTAAGCCGGGGATAAATAAGGCCATTGTTTTGCAGCATAAAAGCTCTAAGAATTGGCTTAATTTCTGTTTTTCAGTTTATGAAATGCCTGCAAACAGGCCAACATTGTCATGTGGTAGTCTTCTGCTGAGAAGGGTTTGTGGAATGATTAGGAGACCGCCAGTCTCCATGGAGACAGCAGGCTCAGGACGACAAAATAATAAGCCTGGCACCGGCAATGCTACATGCTAAAGTGATTCGGCTACTAGCCTCAGACACAGGGGCCTTTAAAACAGCCATTAACTAACTACAAGCTGACAGAAATAATTACACCCTAAAATGAGAGGTGCACCAAAACATAGACAGAAGAAAGTCACAAGGCAGGCCACCAAAATAAAAGTGCAACTTCCCCTTCTACTAAAGAAAGAGCAGATTCGTTCTTTCTGGGCGCACAATAAACACCTTGACAATTCTATCACAAACTGATCATATCCTGGGGATCACAGACATTTCAAGTCATATAGAGAAAGGAGTCCTGCTTTCCTATAAATTACAAGGATTTAGATTATCCCCAAATACAAAGACATAAGCAAACAAAGAAGATTTGTATTTATGATCCTATTTTTCGGCTTCTCTTTCAACTTCATTGTTCAGATACAGAGCTTGAGCCAAGGCATATCAGCTTACAAGGAAAGTCACAGTTAATGTTCATGGCTACCAAGTTTTGGCACAAGTTATGAAAGCAAGGAAAATCTCTGCCACCATTGTTTATAGCAAGCTGGGTGGCGACACAGCCATTAATTGTTTTTTTTTTGTCATAAAGTTTCCAAAAAGAAAAAAAAAAGCTGCACATCATCAATCCTTCATGGCTGTAAGTCATAAAACATAGCAATTCAACTAGAGAAATATGAATAATACAAGAACAAAAAAAGATACAGCATCACTGGCCTCAATACAAGGTAAAAAGCTGCATACTGCAGCATTTAGAGGTAAAAACATTAAGGAATAACCACATTTTTCAGATAATTCTTCAACATGCTTACCCTTTTCATCAGGGCAGAAAGCAAAGTAAGGGTTTGTGTTTGGTCTGATCCAGTTACTGCTAGCAGGGTTTGAAGAACCATTTGCAAAGACAGTCATGGCCACCTGATATGAGCCAAGATTGACTTGAGCAAGAAGGCTGGTTTAGGAAGTGAATGATTGTGGGCTGCTTCATGTTCCCTGTAGGTTGAATCTGCAGTATGCAAAAATGCTGGGCATTAGGATTGGGGAAGAAACACAAAAGGTAACAAAGAGTTAAAATAGACAACATGCTTGGCAGTACTATTCCTTGTGAGGACCCCGGCCATGGTTTTCCTTATTTGTTTCAACCAGCTTTGTGCTGACTTTGGTAATCACATTCCAGTCATCAGAAAAAGGCATAAAATCCCTTATCTACAATAATTACCAGATTTTCAACAATGCCAATTACACATTTTCATAAATGCAAAAGCATTTTTAAAGGGGAACTAGACTGTATCTGAGCACCACAAACCGAAAGCACTATTTCATTTTTAATATTCAAAGCGAACTCCCTCATCCATCCATGTCTCCATGCGTTATTTAGCTGAGAAATCACTTTGAACCCCCCCCCTAGCATTTCTCACCATGGTACCATTGAGTAAGGGCAGATGATTCAGGTAGCATTTATTTCCCGGAATCCATGTGCCCTTAGCTCAGGCATTCAGGCAGGAGGGTGTGCTTAGCTTAGAAAGCCCCTCCTCCCTTCCTGAAGACTCCTGGGATGTATCAGATCATTTGCCTAGGCATGGAAACTAGGAAGTAACTAAAGAAATGTAAAAATCTGTTTAAAAAAAGTAAATGGAATATACTTTCCTATCTATTGACTAATGCTAGTAGTATACGGATTACAAATAGTCAGCGAAGATTGAGAGAGAGAAGTTCCATTTTAAGTGACAGGTTATTTGTAAAGCATCTATATTTCTCCCAAAAATACTCATAACCTTCCTTTGTGAGCTTTTTCTTTTGCTTGACCATACATTACCTATTTACTAATGCTAGCAGCATTAGGATTACAAATAGTCAATGTTGACAGAGAGTGAAGTTCCACTGAGTGTTGATATTGTGTGATAATGGATATTTGAAGAAATCTCTGCTTCCTGCAGGTTTTTAGACATCAGTTTAGATAGAAGCATACTTATGGATTTTAAAATATGAACAGTTTCTATAAATATTCTTCCTGTTTATTGGCCTTGCAGAATTCTGCATAATAGGCTTCCCGACAGGAGGATATCACAATGTAGAGGCTTTATTTCAGGACTACACAGTCACAGGATGTATCCACATAATCAACAGGATATGTACAGAGCAGACACTCATCCAGTTGCTATTCTTTAACTTTCTGAGAATGGTATACTAAAGACAAAACAGCTCAGCAATGCCACAAAGCAACAGAAAGTCAAATAGACAAGAGACTGCTAAATGGGGCCAGAAACAATACAGAGAAACTAGAAAAGCTACAATTTCTGGGGAAATTGTGTGAAGTGTTCTTGCCTCCACCAGTAGTCTGCAACTGGAGTGGGCAGAGTAACTGGGTGGAGTGGCTTGTCACTCTGCTGCCTGCTCACACACCTGGGTTCCTATGGCAACTCACTCTACAGCAAGGGCAGAGAAGAGCGGTTAAAAACAAACTGCTCCAACTTGCTCACTTCACTGGCGGTTGCCATCTTCAAAGGGTTGTAGTTTAAAAATTATTAATCCTACACCGAAGAGCTTTATATTGTGAGAATCACAAGACCCAGACCTACAGTTTGATGCATAGTATGTCTCTGAAATATTAAAAATGAAGGCACAGGGGCGCATGCACGACCGGCTCCGGGATGACAGCTCTGTGAAGAGAGCTCCGTATCCCCGCCAGCCATAATCCGGCACTTACTGCACCCAGCGACACCACAGACCTCTCCCCGCACTGATAAGGGGATGCAGGTCTCCTCTGGATCACCAGGGAAAATCCCCAGACGCCGCAGATCACCAGGGAAGCCAGGAAAGCTGACGAACTTCTTTCCCAGCTCTCAGCCCCTGCAGTCAAGATGGCGCTGGCTCCTCACAGCGTGAGATGACATGGCAGGAAAACAGCACGGAGCACACCACAGATCCCAGGCTCAAATCATCCCTGTACCCTGGAGACCCTGGTGAGTCCTCTCCGCCCCTGTCTCCCACCACAAGCAGCCCTGCTAAGTCCAGATCTAGGCTGGACACAGACAATGCTCCTGTCTCTCAGCCTTCCTATTCTGCTATATCTGCTCCATCCTTAATAGAGAATTTTACCGCTTCAGACCAACCTTTCACTGAACTGTCTATGAAAAATATGCTTCTCTCACTGCGACAAACATGATGACCTGACGATGACGCTATCCCAAATCTCATCCGCGGTACAACAACATGACAACCGTATCCACCATATTGAAAATAAAATGGGAGAAATGTTTGCTGCCCATAACGACTTCATAGATGCGTACACTGACCAAGGCACCGACATAGAACAGATTAACCTTAAATTAGTGGATCTAGAAGATCGCTCAAGGCGGGACAACATCAAATTCCACAGAATCCAAGAAACCATCAATCCGGACGCCATAGTACCATACCTACAAACATATATAAATAAAAACCTCATCCCCTCCTTATCAGATGTGGAACTCGCTATAGACCGTGCTCACAGGTTACCCAAACCGTCGTTCCTACCGGCTGCAGTACCTAGGGACATACTGGCATGTATCCACTTCTACCATATAAAAAGAAAAATGATGATTGCCGCGCGAAACACTGCATCATTACCACAGACCAAGCAAATATAAAATTATTTGCAGATCTATCTAAAGCCACACTTCTCAACCGCAAGAAGCTTGTTACTATTACAAAAGCGCTGCGGAACCACTGAATTGGCTACCAATGGGGCTTCCCCACAAAGCTCATTGTTAAACAAGGAAGGCTCTTCACAATTAAATTCCTTGAGGCAGGCATTGATCTCCTGAAAGCCTGGCATATCCTACCGGCAGAATCTCACCAACCCACCTCCAACCATCTACAGCACATGGAAGCTGAGTGGTCAGGATCCTAAGATCATTACCATCAACAACCACCCAACAAACTGGGACTCTACCAAACACTAATGGCTGGCAGACGGCTCCATTACGACCATTATTGAACCCCAAATTGCTCGTCAACATAACTTGCTACGCGAGTCATGTATGCTCCAATTCCCCCGTTATTCAGTAGCAATTAGTGCTACACATACCACTTGTATTTTCAACAAGTTTTTTTTACCCCCTTTCCCTCTCACTTCTAGCAGTCGATCGTTTCAACCCCTCATCACTCTAAATGTCGACCTACAAGATGGAACCTCCACGTCAAACCAGCGACCGCATCCAGCACGATACCCCTTCTTTGTAGAAACCTCTCTAAAACGACAAAAATATATGCCTTCACTCTGCATGACTCATGAAATAATAAGGGATCCTCCTGCGCTCATGGGAATAATTGACAAAATACAGCTGCTGTCACTTAGCTGATACCAATAAGTGCAAAATAAAATTAAAAATTAGTGAAGCGCTTGTATCACATGAATACAATCATGTATCTCCATATAGTGTAATTATAAATCAAAGTGACCACTATATATAATAAATGTGTGTTGACTCCCTCTAGTGAAAAGAAAAAATAGTGTCAACCAAAATAGCTAAATAACACACATTAGGAAACTAAATATATAGTGCATAAATCAAATATAATGAACAGAATATATATACGTGAAAACAGAATATTGGCCACATACAATGGTGTCTAAATTATACATAAATGATATATGCCATAGGTGAACAAGACGATATCAAAGGTGAAAAAAAATATTCCATGCATGTGACTGTGCTTTAAGCTGGAACACACACGTGATCTCCACTTCTAAGTGCAAGTACTCTCCTTCAAATGGCAGCAATGCCTGCTCACCTCCCTTCCTCGACCCACACAGGGCCTCAAAGCAGTTACCACCTCAGTGGTGTATTCCTCTGGCAGACTCCTTATTCCTCCTCCTCTCTTATGCAACTCATAAAAAGACAAGAAAGCCTTCCATAGTGTAGTAAATTTAATAGGCAAAGTTAAAAATTACAAAGTTTTCCACTCACATGCTCCTTTCCATAAAAAAGCGTTTTTCCCAGCCTGTGGGTAGATATGCATGCACCTGGGGGAATCCAATATGGCCACTGTGTCCGGACATACGTCACCAGGAAGTAGACAAACCGACGCGTAGCGTCACGTGCGTCGTGACTTCATCAGGGTTACCGCCCCCTGGTGACTCAATGGTATTTATAGAGAAAGAAAAAAAAAAAAAAAAAAAACCTAATTGGATTCCATTGTGAGAGCGGGCATACGGCGGACATCTTATTAGAGTCCTGCACTCACATACATGAATCTATCCCATATACGAATTCTAGTGCTGGATACCAGATATAAATCTCCATATGTCATATTCAAGATATACACATATAGGAGTAAACAAATTATATATTTAAGCCTATATGAACCACATCTACATCTTTAATGGTGCAATAACACCAAATCATAAACTTTATTAATCATAAATATTAAAACCATTAATCTTAGTGGGCTTCCTTATTAAGTAGATATATATAACCTAAATAAAATAAAAAATAAAAAAAATAAAAATAAAAAAATAAAAATAAATAAAAATAAATATAAAAAATAAAAATAAATAAATAAAAAATAAATAATAAATATAAATATAATAAGTAATGGAGAAAAAAAAAAAATTAAATATAAAAAATAAATAAAAATAAAAATAAAATAAAAAAAATAAAAATAAATAAATAAAAAGTAAATCATTAATAAGTAATGAAGGAAAAAAAAAAAAATTTAAAATATATATCTACACGACCATTGTAAATTAATTCGAATGAATGCTCAAAGAGCTCATTAAATACCGATTTAAAAGAACAATTAAAAATAAAAATAAATAAAGTGGCATGCACAAATACCAATAGCTTGGGTTTACAAAAATACATTCGTTATATTAACAGAGTTAAAAAATATAATATGTAAGTTAATATTACCAGAGATATTTTATATGTAAATTGCTGTTACCAGATCAATTTTCTAACATTTAAAATTCAAATTTAAAAATCGCTAATAAAACAGTTGAGATCAAACTCAATATTAAGGCCATGCGGTGCCTGTGTATGCATGGTATACATCCATCTCGACTCTGCCTGACTAAGGGATTTAATCTTATTACTCCCCCTCCAATGACTCACATACTTCTGTATACCCCAAAATTTGAGTCCTGAAGGGTCTTTATTATGCTGTTTTAAAAAGTGCCGGGAAACGCTATGTTTAGGGAACCCCTTTTTTATGTTTTGTACATGTTCCCTCATGCGTTTCCACATAGGCCTTTTAGTTCTTCCTATATACTGATAACCACATGCACATTCAAGGCCATAAACTACTCCCTCTGTATGGCATGAAATGAAATCTTTGATCTTATATATTGTGCCATCATAGTTGGCCTTGAAAGTGTTACATTTGCCGTTTTTTCCTTTGAACCTTTGAAAGATTCTCCAGATTTAGAACCATATAATAAAAGATTAAGTAAAGACTTGGAAAAATTTGATCAGGAAACCAAATATAGGAAAATGAAAAAGTACCAAAGAGATCTTAACGATTTCAAAAAAGAGCAGGTATTCAAATGGCAAAGTTCCTCCACAGAATCAGAGATAGCCTCTATCAATACAACCCCGATTAAAGAACAGAAGGGGAAACAGTTAAACTTTCGTTTATAACTACTCAGGAAAAACAGGAAAATAATAAAGAAAAGAAGGGCAATTATCACCCTAATGGTCCACCACATCATACACCCCGAAATGGATGGAGACCCAATAACAATGGGGGTTCTAATCGGAAAAAGTCTAAGGGGGGTGGTAACAATTGGAGACCATATCAAAATGGGGGAAGACCGAATAACCATTATAAAGGGAATAACTATAATCCAAATTATTATGGCCCATATAGACCAGATTATTACCAAAGACCTGTATATAATAATTACTATCCAGAGAGGCAATACCCACAAGAGAGATGGTATCCACCGTATGGTGAGGGAAGAAGTCCTATAGAACAGTACAATAGATATGAACCACTGAGAGAAGAATTACCCCAGAGAGATTTTTTAGAGAGACAGGAGTCCGGAGAATGTAAGGTGGAAAAGTCCACCCAAAGGAGGGGGTGCCGGGCAGGGAGGAAACAACAAAAGAAAAAGAGAATAATAGGGGAAGGTGTTTTTAACCTAAGCGGATGTGAATTATCTAAAGAAGAAATTATGGCCTTAGATAAGGGCCTTAAATTCGCACCACCTAAGGTGGCTAATAAATTTGCTATTTATGTAGATGCACAAAAATTTATCCGTAAACTCAATATTAAAAAGTATTTTTTAAACTTACCAGGAGCTAAGAGCAGCATAGCGAATTGTGCTAGCAGTAATTTTTTACATAGTCATTTTTCAAATAAATCGCTTTTTAATCCGCAGGTACACAATAATGACCACATTGAAGTTTTTAAACAGATGGTCACTAAAGATTTGGACAATTTGAAAATCCCCAAATGCATAAATAATATAGGCATTCAAACAGGGATTAATAGACTTACTAAGAGAGACAATATAGTCATCAGGCCTGCTGATAAGGGAGGGGGCATAGTGGTGTTATCCAAAGAATATTATTTACAAGAATTAGCTCAACAGTTGGCAGATGATACCACTTATAAAGTTATGTCTAAAGACCCCACGTTGTCATATAAGAAACAATTGGTCAAACTTGTAACAAAAGGGGAAAATAAAAAAATCTTGAACAAAAAGGAAACCAAATATCTGATACCTGAAACTTGCCGTATTCCAGTGATATACACTGTACCGAAAATACACAAGAATGTGAAGGATCCACCAGGTAGACCAATAGTGAACGGTATCCAATCCGTTCTATCAAGACTTGGTCAATATGTGGATTTCTATCTACAGCCAGTAGTTAAAAGAACTAAAGCGTACCTACGGGATACGAAACATTTAATTCAAATATTAGAAAAAATTGAGGGTCATCCAGAAATAATTTTAGCAAGTGCAGACGTAACTTCGCTGTACACCATTATTGACCATGATGGAGCAATGGATGCAGTGAAGTGGGGACTTGAAAAGTATAGTGATATCCAACGAGTTCAAAGGAAATTTACATTGGAGTGTCTAGAGTTTTGTCTTTTACATAATTACTTCTGGCACAATCATACCTTTTTCCAGCAGATTAGGGGTGTTGCGATGGGGGCAAGGTTTGCCCCCAGTGTTGCCAACCTGTATATGGCCCACTGGGAGGAGGAAGCCATCTATAAACAAACCCCATGTGAACTTATCTCATATTATCGATATATTGATGATGTTATCATCATTTGGAAGGGAAGTAGACAACTGTTGATTAATTTTCTGAATGGATTAAATAATACGAAAAATATTAAATTTTCCTGGACCTTTGATAATGAGAGGATTAATTTTTTGGATCTTAACATTATGAATCAACAAGGGAAAATTTACACAAATACTTATTTTAAAGAAGTGGATCGTAATGGATTCATACCATCAGACAGTTGCCATTACCGCCCATGGCTCTATAATATACCAAAGGGCCAGCTAGTGAGGTTGAGAAGGAATTGCTCTGATAAGGAAGAGTACAAGAAACAAGCAAAGACTTTAGGAGATAAGTTTATCAAAAAAGGCTACCCTGAGAAAGAAATAGAGAAGAGAATAATTGAAGTTCAAAATATGGAGAGGAAGTCACTGATTGTAGACAAAAATAAAAAGGAGAACTTTGAGAGTCAAATGGCAATTATTCTAGACTACAATGTCCATTATAAAAAAAAATCGAGAAAATATTCTCTAAACATTGGTCTATTCTTAAAACGGACCCTGATCTAAATAAGATTTTGGGAGATAATCCAAAATTTATATATAGGAAGGCCCCTTCCCTGAGGACGAAACTAGTTAAAAATGTACTTGATCCACCAGTCAAAAAGAAGAGCATTACATTTCTTGACCAAGTAGGTTTTTTTCCGTGCCGAAAATGTTACGCATGTAGAGCAACCAAAGGAAAAAACGGCAAATGTAACACTTTCAAGGCCAACTATGATGGCACAATATATAAGATCAAAGATTTCATTTCATGCCATACAGAGGGAGTAGTTTATGGCCTTGAATGTGCATGTGGTTATCAGTATATAGGAAGAACTAAAAGGCCTATGTGGAAACGCATGAGGGAACATGTACAAAACATAAAAAAGGGGTTCCCTAAACATAGCGTTTCCCGGCACTTTTTAAAACAGCATAATAAAGACCCTTCAGGACTCAAATTTTGGGGTATACAGAAGTATGTGAGTCATTGGAGGGGGAGTAATAAGATTAAATCCCTTAGTCAGGCAGAGTCGAGATGGATGTATACCATGCATACACAGGCACCGCATGGCCTTAATATTGAGTTTGATCTCAACTGTTTTATTAGCGATTTTTAAATTTGAATTTTAAATGTTAAAAAATTGATCTGGTAACAGCAATTTACATATAAAATATCTCTGGTAATATTAACTTACATATTATATTTTTTAACTCTGTTAATATAACGAATGTATTTTTGTAAACCCAAGCTATTGGTATTTGTGCATGCCACTTTATTTATTTTTATTTTTAATTGTTCTTTTAAATCGGTATTTAATGAGCTCTTTGAGCATTCATTCGAATTAATTTACAATGGTCGTGTAGATATATATTTTAAATTTTTTTTTTTTTTTTTTTTTTTTCCTTCATTACTTATTAATGATTTACTTTTTATTTATTTATTTTTATTTTATTTTTATTTTTATTTATTTTTTATATTTAATTTTTTTTTTTTTTTTTTTTTTTTTTTTTTTGGAAACGCATGAGGGAACATGTACCCTCATGCGTTTTTTTTTTTTTTTGGTTTTTTTTTTTTCTCTTTCCATTACTTATTATATTTATATTTATTATTTATTTTTTATTTATTTATTTTTATTTTTTATATTTATTTTTATTTATTTTTATTTTTTTATTTATTTATTTATTTTTTTTTTTATTTTATTTAGGTTATATATATCTACTTAATAAGGAAGCCCACTAAGATTAATGGTTTTAATATTTATGATTAATAAAGTTTATGATTTGGTGTTATTGCACCATTAAAGATGTAGATGTGGTTCATATAGGCTTAAATATATAATTTGTTTACTCCTATATGTGTATATCTTGAATATGACATATGGAGATTTATATCTGGTATCCAGCACTAGAATTCGTATATGGGATAGATTCATGTATGTGAGTGCAGGACTCTAATAAGATGTCCGCCGTATGCCCACTCTCACAATGGAATCCAATTAGGTTTTTTTTTTTTTTTTTTTTTTTTTTTTCCTCTATAAATACCATTGAGTCACCAGGGGGCGGTAACCCTGATGAAGTCACGACGCACGTGACGCTACGCGTCGGTTTGTCTACTTCCTGGTGACGTATGTCCGGACACAGTGGCCATATTGGATTCCCCCAGGTGCATGCATATCTACCCACAGGCTGGGAAAAACGCTTTTTTATGGAAAGGAGCATGTGAGTGGAAAACTTTGTAATTTTTAACTTTGCCTATTAAATTTACTACACTATGGAAGGCTTTCTTGTCTTTTTATGAATTGCATAAGAGAGGAGGAGGAATAAGGAGTCTGCCAGAGGAATACACCACTGAGGTGGTAACTGCTTTGAGGCCCTGTGTGGGTCGAGGAAGGGAGGTGAGCAGGCATTGCTGCCATTTGAAGGAGAGTACTTGCACTTAGAAGTGGAGATCACGTGTGTGTTCCAGCTTAAAGCACAGTCACATGCATGGAATATTTTTTTTCACCTTTGATATCGTCTTGTTCACCTATGGCATATATCATTTATGTATAATTTAGACACCATTGTATGTGGCCAATATTCTGTTTTCACGTATATATATTCTGTTCATTATATTTGATTTATGCACTATATATTTAGTTTCCTAATGTGTGTTATTTAGCTATTTTGGTTGACACTATTTTTTCTTTTCACTAGAGGGAGTCAACACACATTTATTATACAGTATATAGTGGTCACTTTGATTTATAATTACACTATATGGAGATACATGATTGTATTCATGTGATACAAGCGCTTCACTAATTTTTAATTTTATGACTCATGAAATACCTCCGCTACTCCGAAAAACTCACTTACATCCAGAACTATGATTAAAATCTCATCCTTAAATGTCCGTGGCCTCAACTCGCCATTCAAAAGATCTTTACTACAAAAAGAGGCTCGCTCCCTGCAAGCTGATATCATATTCCTTCAGGTATCCCTGTTTGCCACCAACAAAATCCCCAACTTCCGCATACACCATTTCTCACCAATCTATATGGCAACCAACCCCAAAAAGAAAAACGGCGTTATCACAGCCATAAAAGACTCTCTCCAATACCACTACATTTTAGAAGTCGCAGACCCACAGGGTCCATTGCAAAATTAATAGAATCCTATACACCCTGGTCAACATCTATGAACACCAACCAATTGCAATTCTACAACAAAAACAATTCCACAATTTCTACTAAAAAACAAGGCAGACTAATTATAGGAGGAGACTTCAACATCATCGGCAACCCTCTACTAGGCTCTTCTTCTAGCAAACGCTCCTCCAATCTCTTAACGTCTTTCTACATAACAATGACTACTATGACATATGGCAATGCCAACACAGTACGGAAAAAGACTACACCTACTATTCCCCCTCTCAACTCTCATACTCCAGAATTGATGTTTTCATCACGGACAAATGGACTCTGCAACACGCCACATCTTCTGAAATTGGTACCATAACCTGGTCTGATCACGCTCCAATCTCCATCTCATTAGATCACAATCAACACTCAAAAATCCCCCGTATCTGGAGACTTAATGCTCTTTTATTGAAGAACCCGGACCACAAAAAAGCTATATTAGATGCACACAACATGTTTTTTGACATAAATGACTCTCCTGAAATATCGGTATTCACTTTATGGTCTGCATATAAGGCATACATGAGAGGTATCTTTATACAATTAAACTCCCGCACCTCCAAACAGAGAAACCGACAAATTGAAGAACTTCTCCTCTCCATTAAAACGAAAGAAGAATTAAACAAAAAAAATCCAAATTCTACAACAGCTACCCAACTCACCACTGACAGAAATAAACTTAGAACCCTCCTCCTCTACAAATATGACCTCAACCTTCAAAAAACAAAAACTACATTTTACTCCCTTAGCAACAAAGCCAACTCCTTACAAATCAAACTGATTAAACAATGACGACTAAGAAATAAAATATCCACAATTTATCACCTGTCCTCACGAACCTTAACCATGAACCCACAAGATATAGCTAATGCCTTCGCGACTTACTACCAACAACTATATAACCTTAAAGATGACCCTAATACCATCCAACCAACACCTACGGCCATACAACAATTCCTCCACACAATTAAACTCCCTCAACTTTCCTCAAACCAACTTGATGACTTATCAATACCGATCACTTCCACTGAAATAGAATCCGTTATTAAAAACACTCCCCCTTAATAAGTCTCAAAGAAACTATGGCTATATAAACGAGTATTACAAACAATTTGCCCCTAACCTTTCACCATATCTGACCAGACTCTTTAACCACGCAGCCACTAAGGGCACATTCCCCAAAGACATGTTACAGTCGACAATAACCACAATACCAAAACCTGGCAAAGATCCGCAATATGTCCAAAATTATAGACCAATTTCCCTAATTAACACAGACGTCAAGCTCTATGCAAAAATTATAGCGCGCAGACTACTCACCTATCTTTCCACTTTGATACACCCAGACCAGGTGGGATTCATACCAGGCCGTCAGGCACCTGACACTACTAGGAGACTCATATCCCTCATCCATCACTTAGAGCAAACCAAACAACCCTCATTGCTTTTATCGTTAGACGCCGAAAAAGCAGTTGACCGTATACACTGGCTATTTTTACAAATGACCCTACAAAAATTTGGCATCACAGGTTGGATGTTAACAGCCATTTTGGCACTATACTCCCTCCCCTCAGCTAGAGTGTTAACAGACAGAACACTATCAGATCCTTTTGATATTACCAAAGGTACCAGACAAGGCTGCCCTCTATCCCCTGTCATATTTGCACTACTCATTGAACCCCTAGCATCTAAACTTCGGGATGACCCAATGTTCTCTGGCATTCAGCACCTTGACACTGAACACAAAATTAGCCTTTTCGCAGACATCATATTGATGATTACCAATCCAGCCAAATCCCTCCAAACAATTCGTTCACATATCCAGCTATATACGACAGTCTCCTATTATAAACTAAATGAGCCCAAATCCTCAATTTTAAACCTTCACACACCATATTACACCCAACTATCCCTTGCTAAACAATTCCCCTTGGGAAAAAAATACCATCCCATATCTGGGAATCAAACTCTCTGCTACAACAGACCAACTATTTAATATTAACCATAAAAAAACTACTTGAAACTATACCCCAAGAATTTGCCAACCTTTGTACCTCAGAATTATCTAAAATAGGCAGAGTAGTGACAATAAAAATGCTCATTCTGCCGAAAATTCTGTATATCTTTCGCACTCTCCCTATACCAATCCCCAATACTTTTTTCTCCAAACTTCAATCGATATTTACCAGATTCTTATGGAATTCCAAAAAACCTCGATGTACCACCAATCTCCTAATCAGACCACCATCCAAGGGAGGCGCTAGCCTACCACACCTCAAATCTTACTATAACGCCACCCTCCTGGACCAAATCTATTTTTGGTGGCACCCAACTAGAGAAAAATCCTGGTCCATAATGGAAACCTCACCCTTCCTTCCACTTAAATCACAACATTTACTCTTAACCACAATATCCTCACAAACGACATATCACTTAAAACACCCATGCATCCAAGCCACTCTCCAAGCTTGAAAAGATCTTTTATCCACAGATTACGCAGACTCCAAACAACTCCATACCCCACTAAACATACTACACTCCATTACGCCCTCGTTAGATTTATCCCAGTGGGAAAAACGAAACATACATCACATATCAGATCTTTAAAAAAACAACCTCGTACATTAATTTCAATATCTTCACACCAAATTTAACCTCCCGGCAGCTGAATATTTCACCTACCTATGAATCACCCACTGCATCCGAACGAACAACATACTTCAAACCATAACAATCCCGGCTACGGCCTACACTTATTTCTCCAAACCGCATTACCCAGGTAAAGGCATCTCCACCTTCTACAAATATTTAATAGACCTACAATTTACCTTAAGATCTACATCTTTATCCAATTGGGAAAAAACCCTAGCGGAAGCCGTCCCAACCCAATCATGGACTACTGCATTTAATTACACTTACAAATCCTCTCACTGCAGTTCACACTGGGAATCTTATTTGAAAATACTTAATCAATGGTACCTAACCCCTGCCAGACTTGCTATTTTCTATCCAAAACACTCCCCCTCCTGTTGGATGTAGGTTCCACTCTTCACATACTTTGGTCTTGCAAATCTATTAAATCCTTTTGGAATAGTGTATTCCAACTAATAGCTGAAACCGCCAAAATAACGATAAACCCCAACCCGGCACTTGCACTCCTACATATCGGGATTAACAAATTCCCATATACCTCACGTACCATCACGGTCCATATTCTTTATGCAGCAAAACTAAACATAACCCGACTCTGGAATACCACCACAGCCCCTTCCTTTCAATCGCTAATCTCAGATCTTAACTTCCAATGCGAAATGGAAAAAAGACTGGCCACTAATAACTCCACCCAACATAAGTTTCATTGTCTATGGTCTAACTGGTTACAAAATCCTAACTGCTCTGTAAAACCCTGATACGGCACAAATAATCGTCCAAACTACCCACGTCAGACTGGTACTTCTCCCCCATCCTCACATAACCTATCATTCCCCCCCTCTATCCTTCCCTATTACTCTCCCCCCGTTTAATCCCCCTTAATACCTACTACACCCCCCTCACGGTTCAGTTCACCCCAAGCATACCTCTGATGCTTATGCCGAAACTATAGCTCCAACCCCAGCCAAAAGGTGGGGTAACTGTCTAATAAAACTGTATTGTATGAATACATTCTAAACTGAACCAAATGTTTATCAATGTTTATCTCTGTTAAAAACTTTTCTTGAAAACCTTCAAAAAAAATTATTGAAACAAAAAAAAAAAAAAAAATGAAGGCACAGTCGCAGTTTAGAAATTGCCCTGCAAATTTGAGGTGGCTAAAGTGGAGTTTCAATGAATGTCAATGGGCGGCGTGAGTTGCAAACAAATGGTCATATTGTGAAAACTATCAGGACTATGGCTTAGCCGTGGACATTTTTAGTGGCAGCAGAGATGGCTGATATAAGATTTTTGTAGGTGGGCTTGAAAATGAGGGAGTGGTGGCAGTTTAGAAATCATGTCCTGATTTTTCAGCTCCCACTCTAGCTTTTGCGAGCTCCCACTCTAGCTTTTGCGAGCTCCCACTCTAGCTTTTGTGAGCTCCCACTCTAGCTTTTGAACATTCTGCAATTCATTCCTATGGGACCAATTTCACCACAAAAACGCCGATATTTCATGAACCATTCGGCGAAACGTTCCACAAAGTAATAGCACACCAATCGGGAACAATCCGCACGTTTCGGTATATTACTGTCTATGTAGTGTAAAAACTGTGGGAGGAGTTAGGGTGGTAAATTTGGCTATAATAATAAGAATATATATGTGAGATAACAGTAAGTGGTCTTGCCATGCAAGAACACTTAAATATGACTTAAGAGCTATAGAGTCAAATACTAAGAATCTGTTATTTTGTGCATTCGCTAACATACTAACACTCTGATGTTTTAGGTTTTGTAGGTTCAGGCAAACATATTATATATAAAAATATTATTACATTTCTATGCATTCTAGGTGGACATTAAAATGAACAATTCAGGTACAAGTCAACCTGACCTAGCAGTACAAAAACACGATCTACAATGTCCCTGTGGTAACAACACAAATTCTCTCACTAAAGCTTCATGCCAACTGGCTTTAAAAAATGCTAAACGCTAAGCTTAAAACACACCTTTAGAACTACCTAATGTGCATGGACACAGGATAACAGTTGTTTCTCCAGGCAAAACGCTCAACTACTCTAGGAGCAGCATTTTTGTTTTAAGCCCAGTGTGCATGGAGCCTAAAAACATAAATTCATATTCCCTAACCTTTCTTAACTAATCTGCTCTATACTCCCCACCTGAAATGTTAACTTGGGCTTGGTTCACATATGTGGGGGTGGTGCCACTGCAGATCCGCACAAAAATCCATGCAGCAGCACCACCTCCACAGAAGATGGTGGGTGCCATTAATTTGAATGGCACGCCGTCCGCACTGGAAATCGAGGTTCCCATGCGGGCTGCAGTTTCCAAAAAAGTGCAGGGACTTGTTCCCTGCATGTCATGGGCACTGGAGTCCATTCAAATAAATGGGCTCTCGTACCACGCAAAACGCGGCCCACACAGCCGCATATATGTGAGCCAGGGCTTACTGACCAAACCTGTGCAGTTTACCCTCACAGGTTTTTTATTTTATCCAAGATCAGAGGAGGGTTCATTGCACAAAAGTAGAAATTGGGGAAGAGAGTTTCAGCCCAGAGAGGAGGGTACTTGCTAAAGGTACACCTGACCTTCCATTGACATCACTAGCTAACAAAAAGTTGGACTTTAACAGGAATTGTTTTTTGCCCATTTGGCTCCCTACATTTGCCTAGCTCTGATATATTACTCATTTACATTTTTGGTTTCTTCACGTGATGTTTTGACAAGGAAAGGGGAGGGGGGACGGGACGGTCGAGCACCCCCCCCCCTCCTGAAGCATACCAGATCACATGCCCTCAACATTAGTGGGTGCTTTGGGGCCATGTTTAATGGGGACAAGGGCCTCTTCCCCACAACCCTGGCCGGTGGTTGTGGGGGTCTGCGGGCAGAAGACTTATCGGAATCTGGAAGCCCCCTTTAACAAGTAGGCCCCCAGATCCTGGCGCCCCCCCCCCATGTGAATGAGTATGGGGTACATGGTCCCACTACTCATTCACAAAAAACAAAAAGTGTAGTGTGTCTTTGACAAGTCCTTTATTAAAAAAAAAACTAAAAGAATGTTCCCCGCAGTAGATTCAATGTCAATCACGATGCCCACCGCCAACCCGAAAAAAATAATATATTTAGAATTAAAAAAAAAAAAAAAAAAAAAAAAGGAGGCTCCACTTCCAACGATGGCCCCCGGCCGTCTGCCTGCTCCGGTGGTTTGACAGTTCTTAAATAGATAAGGGGAGGGGCCACCTTAGGACATCATTGATGTCACATGGGGTGGGTTACTGGCGTGGTGTCCCAGGGTGGCCCCGCCCCTTACCTATTTAAGAACTGTCAAACCACTGGAGCAGGCAGACTGTGGGAGTCATCGTCCGAAGTGGAGCATTTCTTTTTTTTTTTTTCCTTTTTTTGGGTCGGCAGTGGGCATCATGATTGACGTTGGCTCTACCGCAGGGCGCATGCTTTTAGTTGTTTCTTTTAATAAAGTAGTTATCAAAGGCCGTGTCCTGTCTTTTTTGACACTACACTTTTTGTTGTTTATGAATGAGTATCGGGACCATGTACCCCATACTCATTCACATGGGGGGCGGGATCTGGGGGCCTCCCTTGTTAAAGGGGGCTTCCAGATTCCGATAAGCCCCCTGCCCGCAGACCCCCATAACCACCAGCCAGGGTTGTGGGGAAGAGGCCCTTGTCCCTATGAACATGGGGAGAGAGTGCTTTGGGGGTGGGAGCCCCCCTGCCCCAAAGCACCTTCCATGTTGAAGGCATGTGGCCTGGTGTGGTTCTGACCTGCCAAGTTGCAAGATCGGATAAGGGCCTGGTATGGATTTTGGGGGGGACCCCCAAACCATTTTTTTTTTTTTTTAATTTTGGCGTGGGAGTTCCCCTCAAAACCCATACCAGACCCGAAGGGCTTGGTATGGATGGGAGGGGGGATCCCACGCCGTTTTTTTTTTTATTATGGTGCCGTTTTTAAATTTAATTACCACTATATTTTTTTTCTTCACTATAGCTCAGAGATTTAGCCGTCACTTTCCTCCCAACTAAAAGAGAAAGTTTCTTTTTAATTTATTTTCCCAAGTTAAAAGAAACAATGTTTCCTTTTAGTTTCTTAACCACTTGCCCTCCTGAGGATTTATCCCCCTTAATGACCAGGCCTCTTTTTGCTACTCGGCGCTGCACTAATTCAACTGATAATTGCGCGGTCATGCAATGCTGCACCCAGACAAAATTTACGTCCTTTTTTCACACAAATAGAGCTTTCTTTCGGTGGTATTTGATCACCTGTGCGCTTTTTATTTTTCACGCTATAAACAAAAAAAGACCAAACATTTTGAAGAACAATATTTTTTACTTTCAGCTATAAAAAATATATAGTAAACTCAAAGTTGGTTATAAATTTAGGCCAAAATGTATTCTGCTACATGTTTTTGGTAAAAAAAAATCCCAATAAGTGTATATTGATTGCTTTGTGTAAAAGTTATAGTGTCTACAAACTATGGTATAGATACTGCAATTTACGTCATTTTTTTGCTATACAGCGCTGTGCTAGTTTAACGGACAATTGCGCGGTCATGCAATACGGTACATAAATGAAATGTATGTCCTTTTTTTCACACAAATAGAGCTTTCTTTCAGTGGTATTTGATCGTCTGTGCATTTTTTATTTTTTGCGCTATAAAAAAAAAAAAAAGATGACAATTTTGAGAAAAAAAAAAAACAATATTTTGGACTTTTTGCTATAAAACAGGTCCAGTAAAAAAAATGTAAAAATCAAATTTCGTCATAAATTTTGGCCAAAATGCATTCTGCGACATGTCTTTGCTAATAAAAAACCCAATACGTGTAAATTAATTGGTTTACTTGAAAGTTATAGCGTTTACCAATGGTGGGAAAGAGACTGGGATTTTTAATTTTTTTAATACTAATAATGGCAGCGATCAGTGTCTAATGGCGGCGATCAGCGACTTATGGCGGGACTGCGGCGGACATTCTGACACTGGGGGGAACTGACTTGGGGTCACTGACATTCCCAGTGACACCAATACAGTGATCAGTGCAAAAAAAAAAAAAAAAAACCACTGACACTGTAACTAATGGCACTGGGGAGGAAGGGGTTAACTTTTTTATTTACTGAAAGGGTTAACTGTGTGAGAGGCGCGTTTTACTAGGGGGCGGGGGTGTGTACTGCACAGGGGACATGCTGATCGGGAGAGATAAACTCTTCTCTCCGGCTCAGCATGTCAGGAGCTGACAGGTAACTGACAGAAAGCAGAGCTACTGCAGACCTGCTCTCTGTCAGTGATTGACGCTAATTGGCGGGACACAGCCGGTAACAAACGACTGTGACCCGGCGACTGACATCCACGGCCATGATCGCGGGACAGGTAGGGCGGTGGCGCACCTCGCGCGCCCCCTACCTGTTTTGCAAACACACATTTTAAAACGTGGTTTTGCCCAGCCGTACCGTCCTGCTGCCATATTTCTACAGTGGCTGGACGGCATGTGGTTAAAAGAAACAAAGCTTCCTTTAACTCTGGGGAAAGTGACAGCTCTGTGAGCTATAGTGAAGAAAAAAAAAAATGCTTCAATTGCATTTAAAAATCAGCCCCGACATACACATTGTATTGCAAAAAAATTCGGAAAAAATTTGTAAACCGAGGAATTCTTTTCAATAGATTTTCATTCGTAAAATGGATTTGGATTCTGTGACATGTATTCACTTTGCCCTGTTGATAGACACTTCTGTGTCATTCATTTCACAGAGCCTGCCTTCTGAACTACACAGGTGCTGAGATGAGGGGTTTTAGGAGGCGGAGTCAGTACAGGAGTCCCTGCTTGCAGGCAGCAAAGTACCATAAGATATGTAGTCCTTAGAAATTGAAAGTAAACAGCAGAGGAGAAGTCGCAAAGCATGAGGGGAATCTGGGAAGCTGTGGAAAAAGATGACCAGCAGACAGGTAGAACTCACAACATGAAAGGATTTTTAAGTAAGCTTACTAAAATAACTATTTTTTATATTGCTATTACAATACTTAAAGTATAAACTGAGTGTGTATGCTGTGACCATAGCATTCCTTCAACATGCATTCTGGTGTGAACAAGCCTCTATAAGCAGACAATTACTGGCTATATTACAGAGTTATCTGATCAGAGTTAAGTAATCAGGTCCCAGGATAGTCTTGCATTCATCTCTCACACACACACACCTGATAGTCTGTCCATGTTTGGTGATGTCCTCATTATTTCTATTTAGCAGTAATGGGGAAGCATCTGTGATAACTCCCATTAATATTTTATTAATGCATTCCTATGTGCTGTGGTGTAATAGATAAGCACTTTACACACACACACTTTCTATATGCACCTAAAAGGGAACAGAAGAAATACTTTAGTAATTGTTTAAAGGCAATCATATAAATGACAAGGAAGAAAAAAAGTAGAACGTGGCAAGGGATCAAAGCAACCAGGGAATCAATTCCAATCTGACATGATGTATTTTTAGAATAGCACATTTTGCCCTATTTGCACAAACTTTACATCAGCAGCACCTGGAGACAGACCCACCTGCATTCTGTACAAAAAATGATGTCAGTGTTGAAAAACAAGAAGAGAGGAAAGGGTTACTCTAGATTTTAGCTCTAGGACAGCTTGCATTTATCTTTCTTTAACTTGGAGGACTCCAGTCAAAACACAAATCGGTAATGAAAAAATTGCAGGTGGTATTGCCAGCTTCTTGTTTCTGGATGTTTTGACAAAAACAAAAAGTATCCTAAAAACACTTCATCCTGTAAAGTAAAACGGGATCGGTCACAGTGATTTTTCTTCTGTGGGCTTTAGACAACATTAAAACTGTTAGGATGCATTCACACCTGAGCGTGTTATTGAGCCTTTTTTCCAGGCGTTTTGTTGCACATTTTTATGCATATAGAGAAAAAATCCAAAAGAGAAAAATAACATCTGTTTCATTATTTGTTGCTATGTTTTTAAGCCTTCAAGCCTCAGTCTATTTTTTTATTATTTATGTTGTTAGGGGGATAGTGGTTGGATTAGAACTTAGGGGTTAATTTACTTTTTATTTATGTATGTTATTAATAAATTTCTATGAAAAGAAAAACTCTTCAGAAAATGCACCAATCTGCCCAAATCAAGCTATAAAAGAAGCTCCAAAACATTTTTAAGCTTCAGGTGTTTGGCTTCAGGTAACTCAATAGAGAATAATTGTTTTTTTTTTCCTCCTCCAGCATTTTGGAGTTTCGCGATTCAAGCTACAAAACGTTAAGGTATGAATGGGGCCTTGGACACAACTCAGGGCCATCCAACACTGCTTTATGGGTTCTGTGCAGTGAACTTCCTAAAAGGCTACATTTCACAAACAGAAGAATCTCAGGTGTGCACAACTTCATGTATACATATTTTTGGTGTTTTTTTTTTTTTATTTTCTTTGATTAAAAAAACAAAAAAAAAAAAAAAAGATGTCCAGGCCATCCACGGAAGTTAACACCTTGACAGGAGCATCTTCTGATGAGAAGGGTTGAAGAAAATTGCCATACAAGTGCACTGCAGTTAGCTAAAGAAGTAGAAAGCCAAACTGGGTTGACTGTTTCCTGTGACACAATACGGCGTAAACTGCAGAGGAATGGCATGCATGGTTGTCGTCCATGAAGGAAGCCTCTACTAAGGTCCATGCACAAAAAAGCCTGCCTACAATTTGCCAGGGCCCATGCTGAAAAAGAAGACAGCTGCTCGGACTCTGTACTCTGGAGTGATGAGACCAAGATAAATGTTTTTGGAACTGATGGCTTCAAAACTGTGTGATGTCACAAAGGTGTAGTACAAAGAAAAATGCATGGTGCCTATTGTGAAACATGGTGGTGGCAGTGTCCTTCTGTGGGGCTGCATGAGTGCTGCTGGTGTTAGGAAGATGCATTGCATTGATGGTATCATGAATTCACAGATGTACTGCTCTATTTTGAAAGAAAAGATGCTATTATCAATATATATATATATATATATATATATATATATATATCTATATCTATATATATATATATATATATATATATATATATATATATATCTATCTATCTCGCACACCAAAACGAGAATTCTGGTGCTGGAACAGATACCGAAAATTCATAATGCATGTGGCCAAAGACTGAACCAAAACTGAAATACTTGAGTATGTGGGAGTGGGGAGGCTCTAATTTTTTTTGTATATTTATTTTTCCACTTTAATGTATATTTTTTATTTATTTTAACTTATGATTTTATTGCTATCACATAGGGGACCAATAGTCCTCTTTGTGATAGCATATAAGTCACAGGTCCTCTTTGAAGGGGGGAGGGGCAGTGTGTGTAAGGAGGAGGCACAAGAGGAGCTCCCTCACTGGCTGTCCCTATATGTCATTGCCAGTTTTTAAATGTAATTACCGGATTTTCATTTCTTCACTATAGCTCAGAGAATGAGCTGTCACCCGAAGATACAGGAAACTAAGGGGTGGGGTCACTGGGTATTGTCACATGGTGGCCACGCCCCTTTGTTCTTTTAGGCCTCCAAGAATGACAGCACCTTAACTGAGTTATAGTAAAGGAAAAAAAAAAAAAAAAAACAGTAATTACATTTTAAAAACAGAATTGTTAAGGAGCAAAAATAAACAAAGGGGCAGGGTCACCCAGTGACATTACCCAGTGACCTTGCCCCTTCGTTTCCTTTAGCTCCGGGGAAAGTGACATCTCACTGGGCTATAGCAAAGGAAAAAATTTGGTAATTACATTTAAAAACCGACAATGACATATAGTGGCAGCCAGTCACTTTATACACTGCTCCACTCCTACCTTTCTCTGCCGCCCCACCACCACCATCTCACATCTGCAGTACACACAGTCCCCTTTATTGGCACTTGTATCGGCTAAATTTTTCTTAACGGCCGATATATTTCGGTGGCTGAAATTTCAGTGCATCCCTAATGTATACACATACATACGCACACATATACACACACTCACCGGCCACCACACAAAAAAAAAAAAAAAACCACACACACACACCTCTACTGTCAAACTACACATACATATTATATATATATATATATATACACACACACACACACACCTTTAGATTGTAAGCTCCATGACCAGGGCCCTCATATTCCTTCTGTACTGAAATGTATTGTAATTGTACTGTCTCTCTGTGGGCGCTATATAAATCCTGTATAATAATAAAATTATATATATATATATAGACACATACATACACACTTATTAGCAGGAAAAAAAAAATGCCAACTAGTTCAATACTTTTCTTAAATGTTTTACTTGTAATTAACACACACACACACACACACACACACACACACACACACACACACACACACACACACACACACACACACACACACACACACACACACACACACACACACACTGCAGCTGAGCACACCCAGGTTTACTTAGGTGCACCCGCCTGACTATGTGTCAATAGGATACAATAGGAGTGGAATGCACAGAAATCCACCAATGCATTCCACTCTTGTCAGCAAAGGAAAATTCATGTGCACATTTACTAGACACCAATAGAAACACAGTTCAATGTCTTGTATACTCATGAAACCTCAGCATCTGAGCCAGTAGAATAAACTGCAGACTGATACACCCAGAAAAACAAGCAAATCATTATGAGATTATGATAATGTTTTAAAAACACAACATATTACAACAACAACTACTACCAGTATGAGGTAATATAGAGCGCCAGCAAAGAGCTAGGAAAAAGAAAAACCAGAAGAAATTTCAGCCTCAAAAACAAAATCAAAGCATATGATCCAACTGTGAAAGCATTTTCTAGGTGTTCTGCCAATTTTCCCTGAGCATACTCAGAATACCGGAAACCCTTTATTTAGAAATCCTTTCACATTAGTGCTCACTACTTCTATTATGAGAGAGAGTGATCTGGGGAAACATCCATACTCAAGCACCAAATAATACAACTACAACTAGCATGTGTTGTCGACCACTGTGTTGCCAAAAATGCTGTAGGTATGTTTTCTGAATGACCTGCCTTATGCACACAAAACACTTGAAGGGGCTCCTAATGTGTCCCAGTAAGAAGAGTTAGAGTATAGTTCAATAGATTAACATCTGTTTCAGTCCAGCTTAAAAAAAAAAAAAAAGAATTTGGCTATTAAAATAAAAATGCACCTTTGTGAAATGTTCCCTTTAATCAGAAGATGCCCCCCACAGTCATTTATTTTCCACCACCAGAGGACTTTCTTGGTTTATAAGCACACGTGACAACTGCACGTTAAATGATACTTCTATTCCACTAACATAACGACCTACTGGAAATGAATAAACACCATAATTATACCAATAGAAACACAAGCACAAATCTTCTCCAACCTTCCCATTAGAAGAAAAGAGTTATTATATAAACGTCATTATATATTGCAGAACTGTGCCAATGCTTTTCTGTTACAGGATGGCAGAAGTCCAGGGTTAAACAATGACTGTCAGTTTTATTAACTTTCTTTACTCAACTAATTATTCAAAAGCTCAATTGCTAATATCGAAGGAAATGCAACTATCTGCTCCTTCAGTGTCCCTGCACTCAGAAATGTTTTAGCTGAAGATGTGTGGTTGATTTGCATCTATCTTTTTTTAAATCAAACAAACCAATTTACAACTTAAACTGGAGTTCAAGCGGAAAAAAATAATTACAAGTTAGCAGCTACAAAAACTGTAGCTGCTGACTTTTAAAATACAGCCACTTACCTGTCCCTCGGTCCAGTGGTGTCCTCACCACCGTTGGTTTCACCGGCCGTCTTCTCTCCCTGGTGCCGGCATCTTCAGTGTGGGCACCTGGCTGTGACAACTTGCGGCTTTACAGCCAGGAGCACACTGCGCATGCTCGAGAAGCGGTACGCTTTGTGAATGGCCCCGTAGTCTTCTGGGACACAGGACAGGTCCCAGAAGACTACGGGGAGAGAGAGGACAGGACAACTTCCACTTCCGAGCGCATTAGGCGATCACAGCGGAAGTGGGAAAGAGCACCTGTCAAATTCGGGTACCCGCTCCCCAAAGGTGCCAATCCTTAATAGGGAAAAGGGGACAAAGACTTAAAGCGGAACTTCCCCTTTTGGGTGGAGCTCCGCTTTAAAACCCAAATCCAGCCAAAGCTTTATTGGCTCTAGATAGACTTGAGAAGAGAGAATGTTTGTCAAGCTTGTATTGTAGTGCTGACCACAATGGGGAGATATTACCTCCCTTCCTGTCCCTGTGACAGAACATGAAAGCAGGACAACAAATAACGAAAGCAGTGGTAACCAGGACAGAAGGAGACAGACAGTAAAGGGAACCTGAAAGAGGTTCTAACACCTCCTTGTTATACTGAAAACAACTATTTTTGTTGCAGTCTGATCTGAGAGAAATTGCTTATTACTTCCTGTTAGGATAAATGTAAATCTCTCCAGTGGTGTCTCTGGCTGATAATGAAAACCCACCATGTTATGAAGAAAAAGGAGGGGGTTTACTGTCCTCTCTCTATTGTTCTGGGAAAGTAAGGTAAGTGAGCTTTGTCACCCTAGAACAGTAAGAGTTTTACTGGTACAATAATATTGGAATGAATGGGTTGTCAAAAATCCAACACACAAAAACTGGATCCCAGGGCATGTCTGTCACGGGAAAAATATTATTGATGCTGGTAGTGGTCTTCTACTACACATATACAATATGGATGAGTTTGAACCTCTGTCAGGTTTTATTGCTGTTTTGTCACCACTTGGGAGGTTCACCCTTCCTATTTATCCAGGTGACCATAGACAGAAAGGGGTGGTAAATGCATACTTTTAAAGATGTCATAGAAAAGCAGGTAAGGACAAACCCTCCAATGGAGACAACTTTGGAAAGATTTCTGCATACATTCTTTTGCTTTTTCTGTCACTTTCTGTAATGAAAACACAACACAAAATGACAGGAGTTCCTTAAAATGACTCAAAATTAGGCACTTTCAGCAGTTACTAAGCAGCACCTTTACCTTTTAATGTTTTTCCTATGTTCCTCCAGTTTCAGCTAGTACCATTACCACCACCCTAGGTTTCCTGTTCCATGGTAGCTCTTTTCTCTTGCAGAATCATATGAAACCATCCTTGTATGCAGGAGCTAGAATTGTATCTCCCTACACTGTGTGCGTCAATAGAAACACACAGCACCATAGCCTAGGTTGGCAAAGTATTCTCTTGCTCCTCTCTCCTACCTTTTCCAAGTTAACAGACCGGCTCAAAACCGCATTGTCCACTGTTAACTTTTTCCTGAGGAGACCAGAGGTTCAGGAAATCAGCAATGAGACAGCAAAGTCTTTGCTCAGAAGAACTCAGTCATAACACTGTCATCTTGCATCTGATCCAATGCAGAGACTGTCCCCATATATAGGGTATTCAGCGATGTCTTTATATCCTAGCAGGATCCCTATAACATCTGAAAGGGGAGTAAGGGTTTATGGGAGTTTAGAAGGGGTTGGGGTTATCAAGAGGAGGGGTTTGGAGGTATTAACTCTGGGAGGATTTTGCGGGCTTTTTCACTGGAAGTTTTAATAATTGTATGTCCAAAATTAATTTTTAAAAATTGTATTAGTAGCCTATAGTAGGTGCTATGACCTTTGTGGTCTTTTTTTTATATTTTGTTTTTGGATGCACCTCCCCTATTAAATGGGTTAGGGCACCAATAGTGTTACCACTCCCAGGATCCTGTCCTTGTGGCGTTTTTTGTGAATGAGAGAGCAGGGGCCGGCAACATTGAAAGTTGTAAACTGCAGGTGCTGGGGTAAGAATTTTAAACAAATAGTTTACAGGGGAATGTTTATTTTATTGTGCTTAACCCTTTCCTGCCGACAGTACAATTAAATGCAGCCTCATGGAAGCGGGGCTTAATCTGTGGGACTGCATATATGCATATCTGTCCTTGTGCTGAGAGTGCACGACACAGTGTGCGCTGTAAGCACAGAGACTGGGCTTTCACTGGGAGACCCCGGGTCCCATAGTAACAATCGGGACCCAGGACTGCCGGTTACAGGTTACCCGACTGCTGCGATAGCCTCTGATTGGCTATCAGTGATAAATCATTGTGCAGCCCTCCCTTGTGTTTTCTTTCTCTCTGAATGGAGAGTGAGATACAATGCAGGGAGAAAGACACAAATAAACAAAAGTATGGAGAAACGAAAGAAAAAAAATAGCTAGATCAGTGGTGGCGAACCTATGGCACGCGTGCCGCTGCGGGCACGCAGAGCCCTGTCAGTACACGAGCAATGTTGCCCCAGCATCGCCCCAGAAGCCAAGCATCAGATAACAGTGCGCATGCGATGAGGTGCATGTGTGAGCCAGACGATGAGGTCACGAGCTGCAACTCATCCGAGCTTTCGCATGGCCGATCACTGCGCTGCCAAGGATATATATATTGGACTGACTGTGAGTTCTAACACATTCGTTTTTATTAACACAATATTTTAGCTTGTGCTGGTGGTCAGTGGAACTTTGCGGTGGTCAGTGGAACTTTGCCCTCTTGCGCTGGTGGTCAGTGGAACTTTGCCCTCTTGCGCTGGTGGTCAGTGGAACTTTGCCCTCTTGCGCTGGTGGTCAGTGGAACTTTGCCCTCTTGCGCTGGTGGTCAGTGGAACTTTGCCCTCTTGCGCTGGTGGTCAGTGGAACTTTGCCCTCTTGCGCTGGTGGTCAGTGGAACTTTGCCCTCTTGCGCTGGTGGTCAGTGGAACTTTGCCCTCTTGCGCTGGTGGTCAGTGGAACTTTGCCCTCTTGCGCTGGTGGTCAGTGGAACTTTGCCCTCTTGCGCTGGTGGTCAGTGGAACTTTGCCCTCTTGCGCTGGTGGTCAGTGGAACTTTGCCCTCTTGCGCTGGTGGTCAGTGGAACTTTGCCCTCTTGCGCTGGTGGTCAGTGGAACTTTGCCCTCTTGCGCTGGTGGTCAGTGGAACTTTGCCCTCTTGCGCTGGTGGTCAGTGGAACTTTGCCCTCTTGCGCTGGTGGTCAGTGAAACTTTGCGGTGGTCAGTGGAACTTTGCCCTCTTGTGCTGGTGGTCAGTGGAACTTTGCCCTCTTGCGCTGGTGGTCAGTGGAACTTTGCCCTCTTGCGCTGGTGGTCAGTGGAACTTTGCCCTCTTGCGCTGGTGGTCAGTGGAACTTTGACCCCTTGTGCTGGTGGTCAGTGGAACTTTGCCCTCTTGCGCTGGTGGTCAGTGGAACTTTGCCCTCTTGCGCTGGTGGTCAGTGGAACTTTGCCCTCTTGCGCTGGTGGTCAGTGGAACTTTGCCCTCTTGCGCTGGTGGTCAGTGGAACTTTGACCCCTTGTGCTGGTGGTCAGTGGAACTTTGACCCCTTGTGCTGGTGGTCAGTGGAACTTTGACCCCTTGCGCTGGTGGTCAGTGGAACTTTGCCCTCTTGCGCTGGTGGTCAGTGGAACTTTGCCCTCTTGCGCTGGTGGTCAGTGGAACTTTGCCCTCTTGCGCTGGTGGTCAGTGGAACTTTGCCCTCTTGCGCTGGTGGTCAGTGGAACTTTGCCCTCTTGCGCTGGTGGTCAGTGGAACTTTGCCCTCTTGCGCTGGTGGTCAGTGGAACTTTGCCCTCTTGCGCTGGTGGTCAGTGGAACTTTGACCCCTTGCGCTGGTGGTCAGTGGAACTTTGCCCTCTTGCGCTGGTGGTCAGTGGAACTTTGCCCTCTTGCGCTGGTGGTCAGTGAAACTTTGCGGTGGTCAGTGGAACTTTGCCCTCTTGTGCTGGTGGTCAGTGGAACTTTGCCCTCTTGCGCTGGTGGTCAGTGAAACTTTGCGGTGGTCAGTGGAACTTTGCCCTCTTGTGCTGGTGGTCAGTGGAACTTTGCCCTCTTGCGCTGGTGGTCAGTGGAACTTTGCCCTCTTGCGCTGGTGGTCAGTGGAACTTTGCCCTCTTGCGCTGGTGGTCAGTGGAACTTTGACCCCTTGTGCTGGTGGTCAGTGGAACTTTGCCCTCTTGCGCTGGTGGTCAGTGGAACTTTGCCCTCTTGCGCTGGTGGTCAGTGGAACTTTGCCCTCTTGCGCTGGTGGTCAGTGGAACTTTGACCCCTTGTGCTGGTGGTCAGTGGAACTTTGACCCCTTGTGCTGGTGGTCAGTGGAACTTTGACCCCTTGTGCTGGTGGTCAGTGGAACTTTGCCCTCTTGCGCTGGTGGTCAGTGGAACTTTGCCCTCTTGCGCTGGTGGTCAGTGGAACTTTGCCCTCTTGCGCTGGTGGTCAGTGGAACTTTGCCCTCTTGCGCTGGTGGTCAGTGGAACTTTGCCCTCTTGCGCTGGTGGTCAGTGGAACTTTGCCCTCTTGCGCTGGTGGTCAGTGGAACTTTGCCCTCTTGCGCTGGTGGTCAGTGGAACTTTGACCCCTTGCGCTGGTGGTCAGTGGAACTTTGCCCTCTTGCGCTGGTGGTCAGTGGAACTTTGCCCTCTTGCGCTGGTGGTCAGTGAAACTTTGCGGTGGTCAGTGGAACTTTGCCCTCTTGTGCTGGTGGTCAGTGGAACTTTGCCCTCTTGCGCTGGTGGTCAGTGGAACTTTGCCCTCTTGCGCTGGTGGTCAGTGGAACTTTGCCCTCTTGCGCTGGTGGTCAGTGGAACTTTGACCCCTTGTGCTGGTGGTCAGTGGAACTTTGACCCCTTGTGCTGGTGGTCAGTGGAACTTTGACCCCTTGTGCTGGTGGTCAGTGGAACTTTGACCTCTTGTGCTGGTGGTCAGTGGAACTTTGACCTCTTGTGCTGGTGGTCAAAGCTCTGCCATTGTATTTTTCTTTTAAAACAAAAGATACTAAATGTATGGGTTGTTTTTTTCTAAACTCAAACTTCAGTATTCAGGTTTGCCTGCAGTATTGGCAGTTTTCGATAAATAAGTGGGTTCTGGTTTGCAGTTTGGGTACTCGGTCTCTAAAAGGTTCGCCATCACTGAGCTAGATCAAGGTTTGATCTAGGCCAGTGCCATGGTTATTGTTTGGGTCAAGGTCAGTATATTTTGAGCAGGATTAAAATATTTTTTAAATTAGTATCAGTATCTGCGTGTTTTAGGTAGAATAAAAAAAAAAAATGTGTACTATTGTATTTGGGCCTACTACAACTAACTTTTTACTATTTGGGCCAGTTTTCCTTTAATAATACAAAAAAAAAAAAAAAAAAATCAACAGATATCTGGTACCATTTACCACCAAAAGAAAGTCCAATTTGTACTGGAGGAAAAAAAAAAACCCATCTGTATGCACAAAGCAGTTGCAATGATATGTACAGTTTTACTAACACATGTCAAAGTTGCAAAATTTTGTTCAGGCATTAACAGTTGTTTTACCCTTAATCACTAAGAAGTTAATGTGTTTAAAAAGACAAAAACAAAAGGTTTAATACCACTTTAAAGTTGCACTTGAGCAACTGTGGCGCATTAATCGCACGTAGGGCAGGCTATTCAAGTGAATGGGCTGCCCTATGCTGTAGCATGGCAAAAAAAAAAAAAAAGTGTCATATCACTCAGGTGTGAATGCTTTAGCTGAAGCAGAAGCACATTTGACATTCAGCTTTTTCAAAAGTAAAAATCAGCTAAACAAAACTACACATCAGAAGCTCAGGTACCCAATCTGCATACCAGTAAGTTACGGGTTTCAAATAGTGGCGTCATCTATATTAGAGGTGCTTGAACAACAAGAATAGCATATTCATATTATATATAGCAACTTTGGCACATTTTTCGCAGGTAGGGCAGCCTATTCAAGTGAATGGCTGCTCTATGCTGTGGCATTGCAAAAAAAAAAAGTGTAACATCACTCAGGTGTGAATGCAGCTTTAGCTGAAGCAGCAGCACATTTGACATTCAGCTAAAGTAAAAATCAGCTATACAAAGCTAAATATTAGGAGCTCAAGTATCCAATCTGCATACAAGTAAGTTGTGGGTTTCAAATAGTGGTGTCATCTATAGTAGAGGTGCTTGAACAACAAGAATGGCATATTCATATTATATCTACACATACTTTTTTTTTCCAATAACTTTTTGCCAAGCATCACTTATGAAAGCATACATATGAAAACCATCGCCAACAAAGAACATATTAGGCCATGTTCCAATGATAATTTGATACTAAAAATTGTCCTGCACAGAAAATCTAGGTGAAATATCAACCAAAATCAGTGGGCCTTTCCTGCTAACAGTGCTTGACAGGGGTGAAGTAATTTTGTGCAATTTTTACAGAACAAGCATAGTAAAATCCTGAACAAGCGCTTTATTATACAGCTTTCCAGAAACAAATCTGCTGTATTGGCAGCCGCTTTTCTTCCAATTATGGAGAAAATCTCGGGCTTGTTCCAAGTGGATAACCTTCACCTGGGAATGTTTTGCTGCTGGGTAAGCAGGATGGCCTGTGCCAGTCAACGAGAGCTATTCCAACACCGCAATGTCTTAAGAAACAACCCTGTCTTTGCATGAAATGAACGGCTCAATAACATCATGGTCAGACTTGGAGAAGGGCTGTGAGGGAGGTCTTACAGACTAAATGTAAATGACATTCATTTCAACAAGCATACATTGGGGGAGATTTACTAAAACTGGACCATTCAGAATCTGGTGCAGCTTTGTATAGTAGCCAATTGGCTTCTAGGCACCTTATTCAATTAAGCATTGACAATAAGTCCTCATGCACACTGCATGTTTTTACAGCGGCTGTTTTTGGCATTTTTTTTCCTACAGCCAGTAAACTCCCAGCATGTTATCCTATGTGTTCATGCAGGCTTAGGCTGTAATCAGCGTTTTATGGCTTAAAAAAACCCCACAGAACTAGTGGGTTTCTAGAGGAGTTTTTTAGCTGTAAAAATGCAAACGCTGAAAAACGCGGGTAAACACTAAAACCCGTTTTTACATGACTTTACATAGCTAATGCTACCAGCGTTATTAAAATGCCCAGTGTGCATGGAGCCTAAAAGCCGATTGGTTTCTATGCAACAAAAAACCCAGATTTTGCACGCTCCAGTTTTAGTAAATCTCCCACATTGAGTTACTGTAACATTACCAGAAAGTAAATAACTTGGCTCCCATTTTACTTGGACAAAGGCTTCTCTTTAGAGAAAATGTAACTAACTCCTAAGAGGATGCCAGTTTGCATATTTTTACACAAGTTTCATCAGAAAAACCTGGTAAAAAGAGATGTGCTATTCAATTCAATAGCACCCCAATGCACCTTCCTGATGGATATGTGTTGCAGTTTAATACACTACTTAATGGAAGTTCACCACAACATGTTATTGCATATTCATATCCACAGTGCTGCAACACACATCTGTTGCCATGGTGTGTTGGGGTATCAGTCAAAGGCATGGCATCACAACACCAACACATTTAATGTGTGTTAAAGTAATACATGCAATTTAATGTGTGTAATTAAATAAAACACACACACACACACACACACACACACACACACACACACACACACACACACACACACACACTGCAGCTGAGCACACCCAGGTTTACTTAGGTGCACCCGCCTGACTATGTGTCAATAGGATACAATAGGAGTGGAATGCACAGAAATCCACCAATGCATTCCACTCTTGTCAGCAAAGGAAAATGCATGTGCACATTTACTAGACACCAATAGAAACACAGTTCAATGTCTTGTATACTCATGAAACCTCAGCATCTGAGCCAGTAGAATAAACTGCAGACTGATACACCCAGAAAAACAAGCAAATCATTATGAGATTATGATAATGTTTTAAAAACACAACATATTACAACAACAACTACTACTACCGGTATGAGGTAATATAGAGCGCCAGCAAAGAGCTAGGAAAAAGAAAAACCAGAAGAAATTTCAGCCTCAACACACATCTGTTGCCATGGTGTGTTGGGGTATCAGTCAAAGGCATGGCATCACAACACCAACACATTTAATGTGTGTTAAAGTAATACATGCAATTTGATGTGTGCATCACTGCAATGCCATAGTGTAATTGGGCCCATAAATAAATCTCTCCGGATGGAAAAACAGAAGGCTCTGAAGATGTTAGGGGGTTTATTTACTAAAGCTGGAGAGTCCAAAATCAGACTCCCTTCTGCATAGAAACCAATCAGCTTCTAACCTCAGCTTGTTCAATGAAGCTTTGGCAATGAAACCTGGAAGCTGATTGGTTTCTATGCAGAAGGGAGTCTGATTTTGGACTCTCCAGATTTAGTAAATAAACCCCTAGATGTCTGACAACTAGTCTTAGTACTTTTAACTCAAAACAGGCATGTAGCTAGTAAAGTCCAAAGTCCTGATCTGCATGCTTGATCTGGGTTAGTGATTCAGGAGATATTGAGGCTGAAACCTTTAGGCTCCTTTCAAACTGATGTGGTTTGACCGCACCATGGCTGTAGCACAGTGTACCCACAGGTTTGGGTTTCCTGCACTTTCCCATAGACTTCTATTATATCCCACGGTTTTGGTTGGTTTTCTGAAAGTGCACCAAAACACCAATATTTGCAGGACTTTTGGTATGCTTACAGAAAGCGCACCA
This sequence comes from Staurois parvus, assembly GCF_062004578.1. Classification (NCBI taxonomy): domain Eukaryota; kingdom Metazoa; phylum Chordata; class Amphibia; order Anura; family Ranidae; genus Staurois; species Staurois parvus. The sequence continues at coordinate 8,497,199 of NW_028317886.1, forward strand.
ACACAACAGAACACAATAGAACTCTACGGGAAAGTGCAGATAACCCACAGGTACACTGCGCTACATCCAGGGTCAAGCAGTCAAACTGCATTACATCAGTGTGAAAGGGGATTTAGACCTTCATAACAGCCAGTCAACTATCATTTTCTACAAAAGAAGCTATTAAAGGCAGCCTAGGTATTTATTAGTGTAGGTTTTCTTTGAGGGCTGGTTCACACAAGATACAATTCACTGCATTTCTAATCTGCATCAAAAATGCATGGACAGTGTTTTCCATTGATTCCAATGGCCCTAGATCACACCAGTGTAGTGCGTTCCCATGCAGTCAACAAAAGTAGAACATGCTGGTTTTTTTCTGTATGGAACACATCTAGAATGTGGCAAAACAGATAAAAAAAAACGCACTGGAATTGTCCTGAATTGAGATGAAGACAGAAAAAAGAAAAAAAAAAAAAGAAGGAGGGGGAAAAAATGCACCGGAACACATGCAGAAACACATCCGGAATGTAGAAATTGTCTATGTTGCGATGTGATATTTATTACAGAGCATGACCAAGCTCATACTGAGCACGTCACACAAAAAAAGTACACAGCACCAGTTAGGGCTATACGATACTTCAAAACTTGTCAATAATCTACAGCTTTCACTAAAGCAACTCCTACTGCACAGATTACATTTCTCTCCTATGTTAATCTGCCAACATCTGCTAGGATAAAGCTTCCTTGTTCTCAAGCTAACTTTTTCTGTTTGATTTCCTTTAATCAAAACTTCGTGAAATTTGATTGCACCTAATTGACATACTGATGTCCCACATGTGAAGTCACTAGGCTGCCATCAATAAGGCCTGTGTGTTAGAAGAAAATTCCCATTCCTGTTTTCTACTCAACATACCACATTCAATAATGAGAACTAAAGATTGACTGAAGCTGCAAAACAAGATGTATCAGAAGAAACACGGTACTTAAAGGATAAGTTCAACGTTAGAAACATGTAATATGCTCCCAATGCTGCTGCTGCCCGCCAACCCCCTCACCCTCATGACTGAAGTTTCCATACTAGCGGTCAGTATATAAAGACAGCGCGGCCATGCGGGGCTCCGCCCACACGGTCGTATCATTATTCAGTGTTCTGAATGAATGTACTACAAGTCCTGACAGCCGCTAGTTCTCAATGAACTACCATGGCACTCTGGAGCGCAGCGGTAGTTCATGGATTCTGTCAGTATATCTGCTTGCCCATACATCCCATACAGGCAAGCAGATATCCTGCAAGGCACCAGCGATCTACTGTTGCAATGCTTTACAGCAGCGGTTCTCAACCTGGGGGTCGAACGACGCTTCCACAGGGGTCGCCTAAGACCATCGGAAAACACATATTTCCGATGGTCTTAGGAACCGAGACGCCGCCGCCGCCGCCACCGCCGTCTCCAGGTGTGGGCGGGATGACATGCCGCCCCTGTCATCTGGACACACCTCGAGATCAATCCTCGCCTGTGATTGGCCGCCGGCACTGTAGCTCAGGAGAGGCACACAGGTGGCCAATCACCAGCAAAGAGGTGGAGCTTGGAGAGGAGGAGCCGAGCGGCACCGCGAAGATCGAGCGAGTGAAGAGGAGGAGAGCGGCCGGAGAAGGAAGACATCTGACAGGTAAGTGTTGGTACCATGGGAGAGGGAGGGAGCGAGCGAGCCCAGGCTGGAGCAGGGGTCTGCAAGGTAAGTATCATTGGTGTCAGTGGGAATAGTGCCCCATCATTGGTGTCACTAATACCAATGATGGGGCACTATTCCTCCCACTGACACCAACGATGGGACACTATTCCTCCCCCCACTGACACCAACGATGGGACACTATTCCTCCCCCCACTGACACCAACGATGGGACACTATTCCTCCCCCCACTGACACCAACGATGGGACACTATTCCTCCCACTGACACCAACAAAGGGGCACTATTCCTCCCACTGACACCAACGATGGGACACTATTCCTCCCACTGACACCAATGATGGGGCACTATTCCTCCCACTGACACCAACGATGGGACACTATTCCTCCCACTGATACCAACGATGGGACACTATTCCTCACACTGACACCAATGACGAGGCACTATTCCTCCCACTGACACCAATGACGGGGCACTATTCCTCCCACTGACACCAATGACGGGGCACTATTCCTCCCACTGACACCAATGACGGGGCACTATTCCTCCCACTGACACCAATGACGGGGCACTATTCCTCCCACTGACACCAATGAAGGGGCACTATTCCTCCCACTGATACCAATGATGGGGCACTATTCCTCCCACTGACACCAATGACGAGGCACTATTCCTCCCACTGACACCAATGACGGGGCACTATTCCTCCCACTGACACCAATGACGTGGGCACTATTCCTCCCACTGACACCAATGACGGGGCACTATTCCTCCCACTGACACCAATGACGGGGCACTATTCCTCCCACTGACACCAATGAAGGGGGCACTATTCCTCCCACTGACACCAATGACGTGGCACTATTCCTCCTACTGCAAAATTACAGTTATGAAGTAGCAACGAAAATAATTTTATGGTTGGGGGTCACCACAACATGAGGAACTGTATTAAGGGGTCGCGGCGTTAGAAAGGTTGAGAACCACTGCTTTACAGGCTCCTGCAGCCAAAAAAAAATAAATGTACACTTTTTTACCAGCAAAAAAATGTGCATTTGTTATTTTTGTGCAAAGGTGAGCTTATCCTTTAACCACATCCCCGTCGCTCTATAGCAGGCCGTTTGCAGCCACAGCTGTCAATCACCAGGTCCCGGTGATTACTGAGGATCTCCGACGAGGAGGGCGGCTGCTTTGTTTACCAACAGTCCTCCTCCCTGTCGGTTCGGGCTCAGTACTCTGGATGGCTGTCAAAGCCACCCAGAGCAGTGTCCTAACAGTGATGCACTAACACACCGCCCCCTAGTAAAACACTCCCAGCACACAGTTAACCCTTTGATCGCACCTCATGTTATCCCCTTCCTGCCCAGTGCCATTAGTACAGCGTCAGTGCTTTTTTTTTTTTTTTTTTTAGCACTGATCACTGTACTGGTGTCACTGAGGATGTCAGTGACACCAAGTCAGTCCCCCCTCAGTGTCATAATGCCCGTCGCAGTCCTGCAGTCCCGCTATTATTGCCGCCATTATTAGTAAAAAAAAAAAAAAACAAAAACAAAATTTTAGTATTTGTAAGAGCTATAACTTTCATGTAAACCAATTAATTTACACATATTGGAATTTTTTTTTTTTTAAGGAAAGACGTAGAAGAATACATTTTAGCCTAAATTTATGACAAACTTATTTTTTTTACTGTTACATGTTTAATAGCAAAAAATAAAAAATATAGTTTTTTATAGCGCAAAAAATAAAAACCGCACAGGCAATCAAATACCACTAAAAGAAAGCTCAATTTGTGGAGAAAAAAAAAGGATGTAAATTTCATTTGGGTGCAGAGTTGCATGACCGCACAATTGTCAGTTAAAGTAACGCGGCACCATAATGCAAAAAATGGCCTGGTCTGGAAGGGGAGGTAAATCCTCAGGAGGGCAAGTGGCTAAAGAGATAACACTGTAAACATTCAGGTAGTACTTTACTATGTCAGGATTTACCACGAATGTCTTATTTTAAACAGTAATACACAAAGTCTCATTTAAAGAATGCATGTGCTTATAACACACCCTAGCATCTTCACTTTATCTGGGCAAATCTAGCAAAAACACAAATAAAACCTTTTATTCGTTATTTGTTTTTTTTACAGTCCCCCCCCCCCCCCCCCAACTGCTAGTTTCCAAATCTAACATCCTGGCTGCAATTAGCCAGCAGGATCAAGATCATCACAGTCTACACCTGCCATGAAACAACATCTTTTGAAATGCAAGATGAAAATTCCAGGTAATAGCAGCAATATTAAAGCTGAATTCTGAGTATGAACTTACCTAGAACCCATTGTCAGTAAGCATCACTCTGAGACACCATTGCTGACATGGGTGCTGCTACAGTGACTGCTGCAATCTTCTGGGTTCTGTGGTGTGGCTGCCTCACTACGCACTGGCCACAGGGGATTGTGTTCCAGAATGCCTTGTATTTTTCTTCAATAAATACAAGGCAATCTCCGATTGGATGAAGGGGATAGAAGGAGAAATGATGTCACATTCTTCACCTCATCCAGTCAGAGAAAGCCTAGTATTAACTGAATAGGTATTCTGTGACTGGCAGCAGTGCTGAGCGAGCAAACCCCTGTGGTAAGTCTGCAGGGGAGAACCACACACGACCCATAAGATTGTGGCGATCAATTAAGTAGCATCTACTGCTGCAATTGTCTGCTTCCCCAGCAGCCTGTAAAGCAGTGGTTCTCAACCTTTCTAATGCCGCGACCCCTTAATACAGTTCCTCATGTTGTGGTGACCCCCAACCATAAAATTATTTTCGTTGCTACTTCATAACTGTAATTTTGCAGTGGGGGGAATAGTGCCCCATCGTTGGTGTCAGTGGGGGGAATAGTGCCCCATCGTTGGTGTCAGTGGGGGGGAATAGTGCCCCATCGTTGGTGTCAGTGGGGGGGAATAGTGCCCCATCGTTGGTGTCAGTGGGGGGGAATAGTGCCCCATCGTTGGTGTCAGTGGGGGGGAATAGTGCCCCATCGTTGGTGTCAGTGGGGGGGAATAGTGCCCCATCGTTGGTGTCAGTGGGGGGGAATAGTGCCCCATCGTTGGTGTCAGTGGGGGGGAATAGTGCCCCATCGTTGGTGTCAGTGGGGGGGAATAGTGCCCCATCGTTGGTGTCAGTGGGGGGGAATAGTGCCCCATCGTTGGTGTCAGTGGGGGGGAATAGTGCCCCATCGTTGGTGTCAGTGGGGGGGAATAGTGCCCCATCGTTGGTGTCAGTGGGGGGGAATAGTGCCCCATCGTTGGTGTCAGTGGGGGGGAATAGTGCCCCATCGTTGGTGTCAGTGGGGGGGAATAGTGCCCCATCGTTGGTGTCAGTGGGGGGGAATAGTGCCCCATCGTTGGTGTCAGTGGGGGGGAATAGTGCCCCATCGTTGGTGTCAGTGGGGGGGAATAGTGCCCCATCGTTGGTGTCAGTGGGGGGGAATAGTGCCCCATCGTTGGTGTCAGTGGGGGGGAATAGTGCCCCATCGTTGGTGTCAGTGGGGGGGAATAGTGCCCCATCGTTGGTGTCAGTGGGGGGGAATAGTGCCCCATCGTTGGTGTCAGTGGGGGGGAATAGTGCCCCATCGTTGGTGTCAGTGGGGGGGAATAGTGCCCCATCGTTGGTGTCAGTGGGGGGGAATAGTGCCCCATCGTTGGTGTCAGTGGGGGGGAATAGTGCCCCATCGTTGGTGTCAGTGGGGGGGAATAGTGCCCCATCGTTGGTGTCAGTGGGGGGGAATAGTGCCCCATCGTTGGTGTCAGTGGGGGGGAATAGTGCCCCATCGTTGGTGTCAGTGGGGGGGAATAGTGCCCCATCGTTGGTGTCAGTGGGGGGGAATAGTGCCCCATCGTTGGTGTCAGTGGGGGGGAATAGTGCCCCATCGTTGGTGTCAGTGGGGGGGAATAGTGCCCCATCGTTGGTGTCAGTGGGGGGGAATAGTGCCCCATCGTTGGTGTCAGTGGGGGGGAATAGTGCCCCATCGTTGGTGTCAGTGGGGGGGAATAGTGCCCCATCGTTGGTGTCAGTGGGGGGGAATAGTGCCCCATCGTTGGTGTCAGTGGGGGGGAATAGTGCCCCATCGTTGGTGTCAGTGGGGGGGAATAGTGCCCCATCGTTGGTGTCAGTGGGGGGGAATAGTGCCCCATCGTTGGTGTCAGTGGGGGGGAATAGTGCCCCATCGTTGGTGTCAGTGGGGGGGAATAGTGCCCCATCGTTGGTGTCAGTGGGGGGGAATAGTGCCCCATCGTTGGTGTCAGTGGGGGGGAATAGTGCCCCATCGTTGGTGTCAGTGGGGGGGAATAGTGCCCCATCGTTGGTGTCAGTGGGGGGGAATAGTGCCCCATCGTTGGTGTCAGTGGGGGGGAATAGTGCCCCATCGTTGGTGTCAGTGGGGGGGAATAGTGCCCCATCGTTGGTGTCAGTGGGGGGGAATAGTGCCCCATCGTTGGTGTCAGTGGGGGGGAATAGTGCCCCATCGTTGGTGTCAGTGGGGGGGAATAGTGCCCCATCGTTGGTGTCAGTGGGGGGGAATAGTGCCCCATCGTTGGTGTCAGTGGGGGGGAATAGTGCCCCATCGTTGGTGTCAGTGGGGGGGAATAGTGCCCCATCGTTGGTGTCAGTGGGGGGGAATAGTGCCCCATCGTTGGTGTCAGTGGGGGGGAATAGTGCCCCATCGTTGGTGTCAGTGGGGGGGAATAGTGCCCCATCGTTGGTGTCAGTGGGGGGGAATAGTGCCCCATCGTTGGTGTCAGTGGGGGGGAATAGTGCCCCATCGTTGGTGTCAGTGGGGGGAATAGTGCCCCATCGTTGGTGTCAGTGGGGGGGAATAGTGCCCCATCGTTGGTGTCAGTGGGGGGGAATAGTGCCCCATCGTTGGTGTCAGTGGGGGGGAATAGTGCCCCATCGTTGGTGTCAGTGGGGGGGAATAGTGCCCCATCGTTGGTGTCAGTGGGGGGGAATAGTGCCCCATCGTTGGTGTCAGTGGGGGGGAATAGTGCCCCATCGTTGGTGTCAGTGGGGGGGAATAGTGCCCCATCGTTGGTGTCAGTGGGGGGGAATAGTGCCCCATCGTTGGTGTCAGTGGGGGGGAATAGTGCCCCATCGTTGGTGTCAGTGGGGGGGAATAGTGCCCCATCGTTGGTGTCAGTGGGGGGGAATAGTGCCCCATCGTTGGTGTCAGTGGGGGGGAATAGTGCCCCATCGTTGGTGTCAGTGGGGGGGAATAGTGCCCCATCGTTGGTGTCAGTGGGGGGGAATAGTGCCCCATCGTTGGTGTCAGTGGGGGGGAATAGTGCCCCATCGTTGGTGTCAGTGGGGGGGAATAGTGCCCCATCGTTGGTGTCAGTGGGGGGGAATAGTGCCCCATCGTTGGTGTCAGTGGGGGGGAATAGTGCCCCATCGTTGGTGTCAGTGGGGGGGAATAGTGCCCCATCGTTGGTGTCAGTGGGGGGGAATAGTGCCCCATCGTTGGTGTCAGTGGGGGGGAATAGTGCCCCATCGTTGGTGTCAGTGGGGGGGAATAGTGCCCCATCGTTGGTGTCAGTGGGGGGGAATAGTGCCCCATCGTTGGTGTCAGTGGGGGGGAATAGTGCCCCATCGTTGGTGTCAGTGGGGGGGAATAGTGCCCCATCGTTGGTGTCAGTGGGGGGGAATAGTGCCCCATCGTTGGTGTCAGTGGGGGGGAATAGTGCCCCATCGTTGGTGTCAGTGGGGGGGAATAGTGCCCCATCGTTGGTGTCAGTGGGGGGGAATAGTGCCCCATCGTTGGTGTCAGTGGGGGGGAATAGTGCCCCATCGTTGGTGTCAGTGGGGGGGAATAGTGCCCCATCGTTGGTGTCAGTGGGGGGGAATAGTGCCCCATCGTTGGTGTCAGTGGGGGGGAATAGTGCCCCATCGTTGGTGTCAGTGGGGGGGAATAGTGCCCCATCGTTGGTGTCAGTGGGGGGAATAGTGCCCCATCGTTGGTGTCAGTGGGGGGGAATAGTGCCCCATCGTTGGTGTCAGTGGGGGGGAATAGTGCCCCATCGTTGGTGTCAGTGGGGGGGAATAGTGCCCCATCGTTGGTGTCAGTGGGGGGGAATAGTGCCCCATCGTTGGTGTCAGTGGGGGGGAATAGTGCCCCATCGTTGGTGTCAGTGGGGGGGAATAGTGCCCCATCGTTGGTGTCAGTGGGGGGGAATAGTGCCCCATCGTTGGTGTCAGTGGGGGGGAATAGTGCCCCATCGTTGGTGTCAGTGGGGGGGAATAGTGCCCCATCGTTGGTGTCAGTGGGGGGGAATAGTGCCCCATCGTTGGTGTCAGTGGGGGGGAATAGTGCCCCATCGTTGGTGTCAGTGGGGGGGAATAGTGCCCCATCGTTGGTGTCAGTGGGGGGGAATAGTGCCCCATCGTTGGTGTCAGTGGGGGGGAATAGTGCCCCATCGTTGGTGTCAGTGGGGGGGAATAGTGCCCCATCGTTGGTGTCAGTGGGGGGGAATAGTGCCCCATCGTTGGTGTCAGTGGGGGGGAATAGTGCCCCATCGTTGGTGTCAGTGGGGGGGAATAGTGCCCCATCGTTGGTGTCAGTGGGGGGGAATAGTGCCCCATCGTTGGTGTCAGTGGGGGGGAATAGTGCCCCATCGTTGGTGTCAGTGGGGGGGAATAGTGCCCCATCGTTGGTGTCAGTGGGGGGGAATAGTGCCCCATCGTTGGTGTCAGTGGGGGGGAATAGTGCCCCATCGTTGGTGTCAGTGGGGGGGAATAGTGCCCCATCGTTGGTGTCAGTGGGGGGGAATAGTGCCCCATCGTTGGTGTCAGTGGGGGGAATAGTGCCCCATCGTTGGTGTCAGTGGGGGGAATAGTGCCCCATCGTTGGTGTCAGTGGGGGGAATAGTGCCCCATCGTTGGTGTCAGTGGGGGGAATAGTGCCCCATCGTTGGTGTCAGTGGGGGGAATAGTGCCCCATCGTTGGTGTCAGTGGGGGGAATAGTGCCCCATCGTTGGTGTCAGTGGGGGGAATAGTGCCCCATCGTTGGTGTCAGTGGGGGGAATAGTGCCCCATCGTTGGTGTCAGTGGGGGGAATAGTGCCCCATCGTTGGTGTCAGTGGGGGGAATAGTGCCCCATCGTTGGTGTCAGTGGGGGGAATAGTGCCCCATCGTTGGTGTCAGTGGGGGGAATAGTGCCCCATCGTTGGTGTCAGTGGGGGGAATAGTGCCCCATCGTTGGTGTCAGTGGGGGGAATAGTGCCCCATCGTTGGTGTCAGTGGGGGGAATAGTGCCCCATCGTTGGTGTCAGTGGGGGGAATAGTGCCCCATCGTTGGTGTCAGTGGGGGGAATAGTGCCCCATCGTTGGTGTCAGTGGGGGGAATAGTGCCCCATCGTTGGTGTCAGTGGGGGGAATAGTGCCCCATCGTTGGTGTCAGTGGGGGGAATAGTGCCCCATCGTTGGTGTCAGTGGGGGGAATAGTGCCCCATCGTTGGTGTCAGTGGGGGGAATAGTGCCCCATCGTTGGTGTCAGTGGGGGGAATAGTGCCCCATCGTTGGTGTCAGTGGGGGGAATAGTGCCCCATCGTTGGTGTCAGTGGGGGGAATAGTGCCCCATCGTTGGTGTCAGTGGGGGGAATAGTGCCCCATCGTTGGTGTCAGTGGGGGGAATAGTGCCCCATCGTTGGTGTCAGTGGGGGGAATAGTGCCCCATCGTTGGTGTCAGTGGGGGGAATAGTGCCCCATCGTTGGTGTCAGTGGGGGGAATAGTGCCCCATCGTTGGTGTCAGTGGGGGGAATAGTGCCCCATCGTTGGTGTCAGTGGGGGGAATAGTGCCCCATCGTTGGTGTCAGTGGGGGGAATAGTGCCCCATCGTTGGTGTCAGTGGGGGGAATAGTGCCCCATCGTTGGTGTCAGTGGGGGGAATAGTGCCCCATCGTTGGTGTCAGTGGGGGGAATAGTGCCCCATCGTTGGTGTCAGTGGGGGGAATAGTGCCCCATCGTTGGTGTCAGTGGGGGGAATAGTGCCCCATCGTTGGTGTCAGTGGGGGGAATAGTGCCCCATCGTTGGTGTCAGTGGGGGGAATAGTGCCCCATCGTTGGTGTCAGTGGGGGGAATAGTGCCCCATCGTTGGTGTCAGTGGGGGGAATAGTGCCCCATCGTTGGTGTCAGTGGGGGGAATAGTGCCCCATCGTTGGTGTCAGTGGGGGGAATAGTGCCCCATCGTTGGTGTCAGTGGGGGGAATAGTGCCCCATCGTTGGTGTCAGTGGGGGGAATAGTGCCCCATCGTTGGTGTCAGTGGGGGGAATAGTGCCCCATCGTTGGTGTCAGTGGGGGGAATAGTGCCCCATCGTTGGTGTCAGTGGGGGGAATAGTGCCCCATCGTTGGTGTCAGTGGGGGGAATAGTGCCCCATCGTTGGTGTCAGTGGGGGGAATAGTGCCCCATCGTTGGTGTCAGTGGGGGGAATAGTGCCCCATCGTTGGTGTCAGTGGGGGGAATAGTGCCCCATCGTTGGTGTCAGTGGGGGGAATAGTGCCCCATCGTTGGTGTCAGTGGGGGGAATAGTGCCCCATCGTTGGTGTCAGTGGGGGGAATAGTGCCCCAACATTGGTGTCAGTGGGGGGAATAGTGCCCCAACATTGGTGTCAGTGGGGGGAATAGTGCCCCATCATTGGTGTCAGTGGGGGGAATAGTGCCCCATCATTGGTGTCAGTGGGGGGAATAGAGCCCCATCATTGGTGTCAGTGGGGGGAATAGAGCCCCATCATTGGTGTCAGTGGGGGGAATAGTGCCCCATCATTGGTGTCAGTGGGGGGAATAGTGCCCCATCATTGGTGTCAGTGGGGGGAATAGTGCCCCATCATTGGTGTCAGTGGGAGGAATAGTGCCCCATCATTGATGTCAGTGTGGTGGAGGGGGAAATAGTGCCCCATCTTTGGGGTCAGGGGGGGGAATAGTGCCCCATCGTTGGTGTCGGTGGGGGGAGGAATAGTGCCCCATCATTGGTGTCAGTGGGGGGAATAGTGCCCCATCATTGATGTCAGTGTGGTGGAGGGGGAAATAGTGCCCCATCTTTGGGGTCAGGGGGGGGAATAGTGCCCCATCGTTGGTGTCGGTGGGGGGAGGAATAGTGCCCCATCATTGGTGTCAGTGGGGGGGAATAGTGCCCCATCATTGGTGTCAGTGGGAGGAATAGTGCCCCATCATTGGTGTCAGTGGGAGGAATAGTGCCCCATCATTGATGTAAGTGTGGTGGAGGGGGAAATAGTGCCCCATCTTTGGGGTCAGGGGGGGGAATAGTGCCCCATCGTTGGTGTCGGTGGGGGGAGGAATAGTGCCCCATTCTTGGTGTCAGTGGGGGGAGGAATAGTGCCCCATCGTTGGTGTCAGTGGGGGGGAGGAATAGTGCCCCATCGTTGGTGTCAGTGGGGGGGGAGGAATAGTGCCCCATCATTGGTGTCAGTGCGGGGGGGGGAGGAAATAGTGCCCCATCATTGGTGTCAGTGGGAGAAATAGTGCCCCATTGTTGGTATTAGTCACACAAATGATGGGGCACTATTCCTCCCACTGACACCAATGATACTTACCTTGCTGACCCCTGCTCCAGCCTGGGCTCGCTCTCTCACTTACCTGTCAGCTGTCTTCCTTCTCTGGCCGCTCTCCTCTTCACTTACTCCGGCAGTTCCCTCGATCTTCTTAGATCTACGCGCGCTGCCGCTCGGCTCCTCCTCTACAAGCTCCACCTCCTCGCCGGTGATTGGCCGCCTGTGTGCCTCTCCTGAGCTACAGTTCCGGTGGCCAATCAGCGGCGAGGAGGTGGAGTTGTTGAGGGATCCCGGAGGTGTGGCCAGGTGACAGGGCAGCGTGTCATCCCGCCCACACATCGACTGAGTCAGAGGAGCGGTGTCTCGGTTCCTAAGACCATCGGAAATATGTGTTTTCCGATGGTCTTAGGCGACCCCTGGGAAATGGTCGTTCGACCCCCAAAGGGGTCGCGACCCCCAGGTTGAGAACCGCTGCTCTAAAGTATGATTTGGCACATTCTTACATTGGTCCAAGCTGGGCCAATGTAAGTATGCAATTAATATCATACCTGAAGTTCAGCTTTAACGGTCCGTACACACTAGAGGTAGAAAAAAAATGCAAGAACCTCTGTTAGAAAAGAGCAGAAGAAAAAAATGTTCATAGTGGCTCAATTTGCACAAGAGTTTGTCAGTTTACGAGCATTTGCTCCTACAAGTGTTTTTTTCCCAAAACATTCCCTTCTGCTCATTTTTCAAAGTGCACTTGAAAACACTGAATGCTCCTAAACACCACATTTAGGCATGTTTATGAGCCATGACTAAGGCCTGATGGCATAGGTTGGTTGTTTTGCAGTGGTTTCATTTCAATAAAGGATATTTTTGACATTTACACGAATGTGGACTGTCCCTCCAGCGGTTCACGTTTGTGAGCGTTGATCGTTTTTTTCTGCCTGAAAGTTCCTCTCAAAGACAATTTTGAACTTTGTTTTTGGCCTCTAAACACTCCACTGAAAATATGACTGTAAACTCCCTAATGTGCAGGACAAATAGGCCAACATAGAGCTGCTGCTACACCCAAAAAAGGCAAAACGTCTGTATTAGGCTACGTTTTTTACCGCTTCCCAGATGCCTCGGACAATTCTGCACATTGCAGCACATGGTGCTGTTCTAACGAGAGTGTTAGCGTCGCGGCAAAACGGACGCCTCTGGTCGAGTCAGGAGGCGTTGAAGCCTATTCTAGTCTACGATGCCGCTCCGCAAACTCCCGGCCACCATTTGCGGTGCGGTTGCGGAGCGGTAACACCATTCAAACTTCATTATAGGCATTTGTAGGGCGCTCTTAACGCTTGGCAAACGCTTGGCAACCGCCGCTGAACCGCGCATGCTCCGCAAACGCTGGACCAACGCTTGCCAAACGCTATAGGGGCGTTTGGCAAGACTTGGTAAAACAGTCAAGTGTGAACGAGCCCTTAGTAGCATTTTTTATGCCCAGTGTGCATGGACTCTAAAGTTGCAAACCACCATACAAGAATACCACACAGCAGAAAATTATCCAAGTACTCTATATACAACTTGTAAGAACAATGTCTCCCTTAAGAGACAGATCTTCGCTTTCTCACTGGGAATGCACCCTTCTCCTGGTCCTACTGGCACACACACATTCTTCTCCCTACGGTTCTCCTCCATCCCCTCACTGAATCCAAACACTACCCTCCTCACTCTAGCTGAAACACTTGTCGCTTTTTCTGGTATTATATAATCAGTTTCATTTAACCAATCACAAGATGACACAAAAAAAGCACATAGGAAGAAAATGATCTGTCAGTGACATGAGCAAGAGAGTGCAATTATAGTTCAGTTTTCAATATGCTAACCTACACTAAAACAATAAACAACAAATCCTGTTAGAAAGGATATGCGTACACACGCAGCAGCAGGGGCCTCACTTCAGCAAAGTTAATCTATTAAAAAGGTACATTTTATGTAAACGCAACTGAAAGCCCCCGTGAGAAGGGCATTGAGGACTGTTCAAATATAATCAGTAAAATGGTAGCGAGAAGCAGCAAGCACTGAATGATAGTGGACACTAGGGACTTCCACACAGTGACAAAACACACAGAGCAATTACAGAGCTGGTTTAGTGATGCAACATCCTATCCCTTGGGATTACTCTCAGCAAGCTACCATAGTATCATGATTTCTGATCTGGCAAATGTAATTTATTAACACTACAACTGCCCCAGAGAGCCAAATCTAACGGTTATATAGCTTCAGGGCTTTACATTGCCTAAAGCGCTACACATGGAAAAGAAGCCTGGTCACACACCTGCTGAGCAAACAATATCAAAGTGCTGAGGAGGACCACAGAGATAGTCTATCACTCAGACTAGCACCTTTCTACTCTTCAGGGTCCCCATCCCCTCTTCCAGTCTTCTACTTGTCCTGGCAAGAAGAATCTTGATAAGCAGCTGTATGGCACGGATGAGCTGCTCATCTGATTGGATCAAGAACAGGCAAGTATAATGGTGCATGCACATTGGATACAGAATAACTGAACTATGCCACAGTTCAATTGTGTCCCCTCCCACTTATTCCAGGTCACATTTACACCATCCAGGCCACAGTGATATCCGCTTCTGTGCTCTATAACCTATGGAGAGTTCTGTTCTTGGGAGTCTGAAGGGAACTGTTCCAGACCACAAGTGAGCAGTACTCACCTCTTCCAAATGGTCCCGGGCATGGTTCAAAGCATTCACACTACACAAACGTACTGAACCAAGGGGTTAAAACTGCCAAAATGAGTGGACCCCAAGACTGAGCTCTACTATACAATGTCCTTTTGTCTCTTTCGGTCAGTTGACCGTGTTGACTGTGCTTATGCTCATCAGAAAATGTTTTCCAGGAAACTGTATATGCGGTCATAACCTTTGATACTGTACCTCGCAATACATCAAATAAATCGGAAACTTCAGTCACAGAGGAAACAAGTAAGTGGGCACCAACAGTTTGCCCTCTTTGAAGCTCAGTAAGCTCTGACAGGACTCATCTCATCACACATGGGAAGCAAAAGAATGTTACATCACTTCCCCTTTCAACACAAAACATGAGGTCACTTTCACACCTGCAAATCATGTAGTGTTTCCATTTCTTTGTCCAACCCCTGTATGTTCAATATCTGCAGTAAAGACAGACAACACATTTCAATGAGTTCAGGAAGCTCACAAGCCTGTATCTTGGCTATTTATGTAGAATTCTTAGTTATTCATAAACCACTCATGTTTGACACATTTTTCCACTACTGAATTCACTTGCCAAAAGTTTATAACATTCATCTCCATTTCAGGACCATTTTACACACCCCCTCCAAAATGCTTACAAAATAGTTACCAAGTAGTTCGATAATGAAAACCAACAGTCAAGTGCAAAGAGGAAACTATTTCTGCTCTTTATTTGGATAAAACATTGAAAATATGCTTTGAAGCAAATGTTTCCAGATGCCCTATAACACACTGTACGCGTCCAAAATATGTAGGGCGTGTAACGAACCCTACGCAATCCTAGTTAATGTTGGGAAAGATTTGAGAAACTGACTCAGGAAAAGAAGGCGGCTTAGAAAAATGGACTTGTTTAGTTAAAAAACATTCTGAGCTGTGTACCTTTCCCAGTTTAAATAAAGCTGGTCTCAAACTAGATCTTAAGAAAGCATCCCTCCCCCTGGCAGAAATCTTCTAGTTCAGATTTCATTAAAAACTAAACTGGTTTCTACTAAAAAGAAGCATTGGCACTATCATCCTAGAACTGAGCCTCTGACAACAGCCACCAGACTCAGGGACCACAAAAGTATGGTGGCTATACTGCAGCCTGGCAGCACTAGGGTCATGGGTTTGAGGTTTAGTGCAGGCCAATGGGTTACCGCTTTCAATTTGGTGGTCCTCAGAAATGTCTTGGGTCCAGGTTATGGCCAGAATGGACTCCCTTAAACTCGTGTAGCGAAATCATCACACTGGTTATTTTCAATAATAAATGGAACTATTGTAATGTCTACTAGCAGGACTATTATTATTATGCATCTACTCCATGTGTCTTTGCATCCCTTATCACTGTTCAGACACCACATTTTTATCATTTCTTTTCCATCCTTTTTTCAGTTTAAAAAGTTGTTGTATCCTTAGAATATTGGCAACTGGCAAATGTGATTGATTTCTGATTGTTTCATTGTATTACTATTGCTATGGCACATATCACTTATCGATATTTTAATAAAAACATTGTAAACAAATGCATGTGCATTAGGGACCTTAGATTGTAAGCGCCTTGAGGGCAGGGACTGATGTGAATATACAATATATATGTAAAGCGCTGAGTAAACTGTCAGCACTATATAAGTAATAAAAGCAGATGAAGAAATATTTAGATGTTGTTGTGGTTCTTTTAGGACCTTTTCATACAGGCTTTCTGGTCAGGTCTTCAGGTGGACCTGATCGGAAGCTCCATGCAGCCATATGGACAGTCAGGTGTAAATAGACTTGTGTCCTTTTACAGCCAACTGCCTAAGACTGTCCAGGTCAGGGGTGAAAAAAACAAAAAAAAAAAAAAAAGAAGAAAAAACATAAAAAAGGACTGTACTTTAGTAGACGTTAAACGTGACATATCAGAGGTAGCCTGATGTAAACGAACAGAGCTGTCACGGGTTAGTTCATATCTGCAGATCCCCGCTGATCAGACTGATCTCAACTCCAAAGAAAGGAGCATAAGTACTCATCCACATGGGGTGATTACATCATTGCCCCTTGTCAGGCCGTGTTTCACTGGCACAGGGATGCGCAGGTGTCTACAGGGATGCAGTGGCTGCAGGAACACAGCTACTACACCCAATACGACATCTCTGTGGGTGGACACATACCTGCACCCATATGGGTGTAATTTTAGGCCGCAGCAGCTGTGTCCATGCAGCCGCTTCGCCTCAACAGACAAAAATGCAACTGCTGGAATGGTGATGCATGCAATACCTGTGCATCCCTGTGCCGGTAAAACATGGCCCTGCACAAGGCACAGATGTAATAACCCAACGTGAACAAGGCCTTACTGCATGCACCTCGCAGATGGCAACAAAGAGGAACTAAACTCTGCACTGAATATTATTCCTACATGTTATTGTCAATAATTCAGCCACAACACCGCCTATCCAGCCCTTCTTAATCGCAACCAAGAAAGTAATGATATTTTGTGTAAAAATCATCAGGTTATGGCTACAAACAGTAATGGTATATATAAAAAAAAAAGAGAACATTTTGTGGTAGAATAACCATATAAATAACAGCACATTAATGGTAAATCAAAACACACGCTTTATCTAAATACACCTGGAAAAGAAAAGTACATAACTATTGGAACAGGAAAAACAAATACCTAAAGCTGCATGTTGCACTAACTACATATTACTGCTGTGTATCACTTCCCATATATTCTTCTACTTGCATGTCTACAGTAAGTGAACATTATCTAAGCATATATAAAAAATTCATGAACATTTGCAAGTGTATCAGCAAAGCTTTCTCATTGTGCTAACAAAATGCCTGAATGGACATTGAAAAATTTACTATTCAGCATCCCAGCCTCCTGATGGTATCTAAATGATCATGTGCAGCTGAATGTAGGTCACACCATGGCCTCCTATATACATTGGATCTGAAAGAGAAGGGCTGAAAGGTCTCATAACTATATTCTGCAACTACTGTTTATAGATACACATATCCCTTAAAATCAGATACAGGTTGGGGGGGGGGGGGGGGGGGGAACACTTCACGTTATATACACAATTGACACAATTCGCAAGGACATCGCCGCAACTCACACGCCCTCTCAACCCGTCCCCTCTCACACAGCTACCCCCTCATCCCCCCTCCCCCTCGACATAACCCGCAGGGACTTCGTCGCTGCTCAAACTCCCTCCAACCCTGTTCCCCCTCACTCAACTACACCCTCATCACCCCTCTCCCACGGCCCCACCACTGCTCTGACCTCCACTTCCACCCCACCCTACATTCCTCATACTGAAGCCACCCCAAAACTCTGCACCTTTGATCTTACTACCATCGAGGAAGTCTCCAAGATCCTCTCTGATGCCCGCCTCACCACCTGCCCCCTCGACCCTATCCCCTCACAACGCCTACGACCTCCCTCCCCCTCCATCCTACGCTCCCTCACCCACATCTTTAATCTCTCCCTCTCCTCCGGCACTTTCCCCTCCCCACTGAAACATGCACACATCACCCCCATACTTAAAAAGCCCTCCCTGGACCCCAATGACCCGAACAACCTCAGACCCATCTCCCTGCTCCCATTTACATCTAAACTCCTCGAGCGCCTAGTCTACACCCGCCTAAGCTCTCACCTCAACGACAACAACCTCCTCGATCCCCTACAGTCCGGCTTCCGTCCCCTACACTCCACCGAAACTGCCTTACTCAAACTCTCCAGCGACCTGCTAACCGCCAAAGCTAATGGCCACTATTCAGTGCTCCTACTCCTTGACCTCTCCGCTGCCTTCGACACAGTCGACCACCCCCTCCTCCTCAAATAACTACACTCCCTCGGCCTCAGAGATTCTGCTCTCTCCTGGCTCTCATTCTACCTGTCACAACGCTCTTTCAGCGTTACCTATAATGCTACCACCTCCCCCTCACTTCCCCTCTCTGTTGGGGTCCCTCAAGGCTCTGTCCTCGAGCTCCTTCTCTTCTCCATCTACACCTCCTCCCTTGGCCAACTCATACACTCTCACGGCTTCAACTACCACCTCTATGCCGACGACACACAAATCTATCTCTCAACCCCCCACCTCACCCCCTCGGTCTCCGCCCGAATAACACACCTACTGAGCGACATAGACTGGATGTCACTCCACTTCCTTAAACTGAACCTCTCCAAAACAGAGTTTCTTGTCTTCCCCCCCCAGCCCGGACACCACCCCCCATTGACTTCTCCGTCACATCCAACAACGCCACCATCAAACCCGCCCCGCAGGCCACATTACTTGGTGTCATTCTGGACTCTAACCTATCCTTCCAGCCCCAAGTCCAATCTTTAACAAACTCGTGCAGACTCCACCTCCGCAACATCGCCAAAATACGCACGTTCCTAACCCCAGAAACCACTAAACCGCTCATCCATTCCCTCCTCATATCACGACTCGACTACTGCAACTCCCTCCTCACTGGCCTGCCTCGCCGCTGGCTATCCCCACTTCAGTCGATCCTGAATACGGCTACCAGACTCATTCACCTTTCCAACCGCTCCATCTCCGCCACCCCCCTCTGCCAATCCCTCCACTGGCTTCCGATTGCGCAACGGATCAAATTCAAAATCCTAACACTGACGTACAAAGCTGTCCACCATACTGCCCCGAACTACATCACTGACCTAATATCCAAGTACCGCCCAGCACGCACACTCCGCTCCTCACAAGAACTCCTTCTCTCTAGTTCCCTGGTCTCCTCCTCCCATGCCCACCTCCAGGACTTCTCCAGGGTGTCACCCATCCTCTGGAACTCCCTGCCCCAACCCATCAGATTATCACCTACTCTCCTCTCCTTTAGGCGCACCCTGAAAACCCATCTCTTCAGGGAAGCCTACCCCACCCCCTGCTAACCTGCCGACCTCCTCCACTCTTCCTACCACTCCATCCCCCACAGCTATCTCCTCCTGTACCACTATCCCCTCCCTCCTAGATTGTAAGCTCGAAATAGCAGGGCCCTCGATCCCCTCATGTTTTGCATTGTATTGGTATTGTTCTGTCACATGTTCTGTCCCCCTTTGTAATGTACAGCGCTGAGCAAACCATTGGCGCTTTATAAATACTGTATAATAATAATATACTGGAAAACAAAATCTTCACTTCCGTAAAGAAATGGGCTATTGGTTATTTTGTATTTCTTCCATTTGCGAATACTCGCTCCCACAGTTGTCTCCTCACCAAGCTTCTTGCTGATGGTCTTGTAGCCCATTTCAGCCTTGTGCAGGTCTTCAATCTTGTCCCTGACGTCCTTTGGCAGCTCTTTGGTCTTGCCCATGATGGTGAGGTTTGAATGGAAGAAAGATTCTGTGGACCGGTGTCTTTTATACATATAACGAGTTGTCATTGGAAGTACCTTCTTAAAGTGTTATTAAACCCAGGACCCTGCATTCACTCTATTTGGTCTCCCACGGTACACACAACATGGAAGTGCAATTATTTTAGTAAATCTAAACTGCTAAATACCTTTTCTTATCAGCAGTTAGAGCAGTCTTGTGACTTGTATCAGTGTTCAGCAGAGCAATGGGTAAAGCTTGTGGGAGGAGTTTTCTTTCATCTCTAGGAAGATGCAGAACCCTGACATCTGTCTGGACAGTGCTGTTTGGCCCTGTGCTGATCACATGCACTCTCCTAAGGAAAGTAAAACCTCTCTGGCAATTCACACCAAACTGAGCATGTGCAGAGTGTCTTATGATATGTCTTATGAGATAAGAGGGAGAACTGGAAGAAGGGGAGGATCTGACAAGACAGGATCAAACAGCATTTTTACACAATACAGAGGATTAACCCCTTAGGTTCCACAGTGAGTATAACAAGCATGCTTTACTGCATATACAGACTGATTTTACTGTTGTGGGTTTAGTAACACTTTAAATTGACAGGACTAAAATGTGTACCACATGAGCACATAGCCAGTCTGTGGGAGCCAGAATTATTGTTGGTTGGTAGGGGATCAAATGCTTATTTTACTCACTGAACTGCAACTCAATTTATAACATTTGTATCGTGTGTTTTTTCTGGATTTTTGGTTAAAATCCTGTCTCTATCATTTAAAATACACCTATGATAAAATAGTGTGATATACAGTGTGTAGGTAGGTAGTGGTAAACACAGAAAACAGTTTAGGGGCTCATGCACATGAACGTTGAGAATCGCACATGAGCTCTAGTGTAAAAATATTAACAGTTTTACGTGTAAGGGGGGGGGGGGGCAGAGGTAGACAGTACTGCTGGCCATATAAATGAATCGATGTATGCACTTGTACCAGGGTAAACGCTGATGCTTTTGCGCATGATGTGTTTCTGGAGCCCAAACATTCAGTGTACAGAAAATATGTCTTACAGGTACACTGATGCAGAAATCCATTGTAATAGGTACACTGATGCAGGAATCCATTGTAATATACCAAATTACAAATGCCTCCAGCCGTTCACTCCTATGGCTGGCTGTACAGCTGTGGCCAAAAATTGAGAATGACACAAATGTTAAATTTTCACAAAGTCTGCTGCCTCAGTTTTTATAGTGGCAATCTGCATATACCCCAGAATGTTATGAAGAGTGATCAGATGAAATGCAATTAATTGCAAAGTCACTCTTTGCCATGAAAATGTAATTGATCCCATAAAAAAATATTTCCACTGCATTTCAGCCCTGCCACAAAAGGACCAGCTGACATCATGTCAGTGATTCTCTCATTAACACAGGTGTCAATGTTGACAAAGACAAGGTCACTCTGTCATACTGACTGAATTAGAAGAATAACAGACTGGAAGCTTTAAAATGAGGGTGGTGCTTGAAATCATTGTTCTTCCTCTGTTAACTATAGTTACCTGCAAGGAAACACGTGCAGTTATCAATACTGCTGCTACTAAGATTGCATCTAAATCAACCATTTATCAGATCATCAAGAACTTCAAGGAGAGAGGTTCAATTGTTGTGAAGAAGGTTTCAGGGTGCCCAAGACAGTCCAGTAAGCACCAGGACCATCTCCTAGAGTTGATTTGGCTGCAGACTCGGGGTACCTCCAGTCTGCTCAGGAATGGCAGCAGGCAGGTGTGAGTTCATCTGCCCACACAGAAAGGTGAAGACTTTTGGAGGATTGCCTGGTGTCAAGAAGGGCAGCAAAGAAGCCACTTCTCTCCAGGAAAAGCATCAGGGACACACTGATATTCTGCAAAAGGTACAGGGATTGGACTGCTGAGGACTGGGGTAAAGTCATTTTCTCTGATGAATCCCCTTTCTGATTGTTTGGGGCATCAGGAAGAAACCTTGTCTGGAGAAAAGGTAAGCGTTACCATCAGTTCTGTGTCATGCCAACAGTAAAGCATCCTAACAGTGTGGGGTTTCTTCTCAGTCAAGGGAATGGGCTTGTTATCAATTTTGCCTAAAAACACATCAATGAATAAAGAATGGTGCAAAAACATCCTCTGACAGCAACTTCTCCCAACCATCCAAGAAAAGTTTGGCGACCAACAATGCCTTTTCCAGCATGATGGAGCACCTTGCCATAAGGCAAAAGTAATAACCAAGTATCTTGGGGAACAAAACATTGAAATTTTGTGTCCATGGCCAGGAAACTCCCCGGACCCTAATCCCATTGATAACCTGTGGCCAATCCTTAAAGGAGAAGTTCACTTTTGGAACATGCTACATGTTCCACCCATTTTAAGGGCAAAAATAATAAATGCACATTTTTTACCTGCAAAAAATGTGCATTTATTATTTTTGTCCAAAAGGTGAACTTATCCTTTGAGAGGCGGGGGAACGAAAACAAAATCCCACAAATTCTGACTGAGCATTGATTATGCAAGTATGGGCTGTTATGTCAGGATGTGGCCCAGAAGTTGACAGCATGACAGGGAAAACTGCAGAGGTCTTGAAAAAGAAGGGCCAACACTGCAAATATTGAATCTTTGCATAAACAATGTAATTGTCAATAAAAACCTTTAACACTTATGAAATGCTTGTAATTATACATCAGTATACCTCAGTAAAATCTGACAAAAAGATCTAAAAACACTGAAGCAGCAGACTTTGTGAAAATTGAAACTTGAAGCAGTGAAGCTGATTAAAGCCCAAAAAACAAAAAGGGCGCAATCACCTAGCGCATTAACCCCAACACTTTATTAAGGTGTGATATACTACACATTTATACTCAAGCCAGATAGAAAAAAAGGCATGACAAAGACAGTTCCAAAAGATCAGCTCTCTAAAAGCCTCCAGTGTACAGATGACGATGTCAGCTGACATGTTTCAGAGAACAGGCGTCCTTCCTCAGAAACGTCAGTCACTGCCGAGGAAGGAGGCCTGTTCCCGAAACGCGTAAATGAGCACAGGGGGCCCTTTGTACAGCAGCATTGTCAGTCTGGGGGGAGCTGCGTATTAGAGCTACTAGCAGATTTAAACACATTAACATATTAAAGGGCAAACTCCAGCTAATGCTATATAAGCAGTTACAGCAACAGTTTTTTTTCCTTTTGGGATAAAAGTTTTATGTAAATAAAAAGCTGATCATTGTATGCACCCTTGCTAGTGTTAGTTTGCCTCATCTCTGTAACCGGTACATTCTACTGGAGTGCTTTCTCTTTCGGAAAAAAAAACAGACCTACTGGCTGGATCACAAGGTGAAAAAAAAGAAAATGAATGCAGCCATCACATCTAATTATTGGTAAACCCCAATGTAATAAATGTCTGCTTTTGGCTTTAATACCACTTTAAGTATTAAACTAAACCCACACAGTAAAATCAGTCTGTATATGCATGTTTGTTATACTCACTGTGGAACCTCAGGGGTAAATGATCATTGTGTAAAAAGGCTGTTTGATCCGGTCTTCCCTGTTCCTCCCCTTCCTCCACAGTCCCCAATCCATCTGTTGATGGTACAGAGCCCTAGGAGGTTCTCTGCACATGCTCAGTTTGGTCTGTATTGTTTTTGATTTTTTTTTTTTTGGGGGGGAGGGTGCATGTGATCAGCACAGTGCCAATAAGCACTGTCCAGACAGAGGGCCAGGGGTCATGCATCCTCATAGGACAATCAGAGGAGAATGAAAACTCCTCCTACAAGATTAACCAATGCTCAACTGGACACTGATAGAAGTCACAAGACTGCTATATACTGTTGATGAGAAAAGGTATTTAGCAGTTTATAATTATGAAAATAATTGCATGTCCATGTTCTGTGTACTGTAGGAGACCAGATCTAGTGATTGCAGGGTCCTGGGTTTAGCAACACTTTAACGGGGTATATTTCTTGTCTGCTACAGATTTTCATTTTACAATGAGACTTGTGTTCTCCTTCAAGATAAGCAAAGACTGCAGAATGCGTAATGTGGGGTTTACTCAGGATCAGGGCAATCTGACTTCATACCCTGCTCTGCCCATGGGGAAGTAAAATAGCCAGGCTGTCACTATGAAAATGGGCCTGGCATAGGATTTTCTAGGAAGTTCAAGATTTTGACCAGAGCCAAGTGACTCCAGTTCCCCTGGCAATTACATGAGTTTACAACCGTCAGGCACAAGATGACACAACAAGGTAGATCCCAAAAATACAGCTCTGTAGACACAGTAATCAATGTATTTGGTTCTCATGGTCCAAATTTAGAAATGTAAAACTTAGAATTCAATGTTATTTTAGCACCAAGAAAGATAAAAAAAAGTAAAGTACAGCTAAGTGAAATAACCACACTATGACAATCTGAAAATGTGGTAAAGTATGCACAAACAGATGTTCAGTAAGCGAAGGAAGACGAGGGCATCTGCTAGGACTCTTCATTCTTGAGGATATTTTTTTTTTTAGGATTGCATAACCAATGTGGTTTACAGGTGCAACAAGTGAGCATTCCAAAGACTGCTCAAAGTTATGTATGACCTGTGGTATGAATCATATCCCATCTAATGGCTTCAATAATTGATGGTTGAGTCTTGGTCAGATCATTCTTAAGTCAGAAATCTAAATATAATAAGAATGGTGTTTTTGAGATGATATTCCTGAAAAGCATCTCAATCAACCAGTAATCATTTTGAAAAGCTTCCAAGAATCAGATTAGAAAAACGGGTGGCCTTAATACACCCTCATTACACTGTGAACACACAAGAAAAGATAAATACATAATTATTCTGACAATTGCCTTCCAGCCATTTTCACATGCCTGCACACTGAATATATATTATGCAGATAACGGGAAGGGTCTGGGATGGGAATTAATATGGAGAGAAATGCAAGCTATAACAAAATAATCTAGATAAAAGACATCACAGCGTAGGCAGCAAAATTCACTTTAATAAAAGCTCAAATTGTATTACTAGCAGAAATAGGACATGCCAAGTGAGCCATGACAATAAAGTCCAGTGCATGGAAGAAATAACAGACACAGCCCAACTGCTAGAAGGTTTTCACGTGCAACAATTATGGGATTAAAGAACAAACATTTCTAGCCTACAGTAGCAACTGGAGGTTAGTCTCTACATGCAAACTACAGGTATGAATGAGGCCCGGCATTTAATAAGTGTCTAAGAACCACCTTGGGGGCCTACTTAGAAAGAAGGAAACATTCCTACTCATTTTATGATAAAATAAAAATGAACGCTCCAAATGGTCACTATGGTAAGTCTTCCACCTTTGTGGAGAGCTTTCTTCAGTATTCATACACAAGGCTGTCTGGGCCCACAACAAACTGGATCCCTCATGAGTCTAGTTGACTACTGTGAGAAATATATATGAAGGCAATTCTTTCTTCAGACACTTTTATAAGTATGGTCCACAACCATCCTCAGCTTATAGTATTTTAGCAAGTTAAAGCAGTATTAAACACAAAAGAAAACATTATATTGCAGCTTACACATTCTTAGATGTGGTGGCTGCATTAGTTTTCTCTTTTAGGCTCTTTCTTCTATTTTCATCTGGTGATCCAGCCAGCAAGTCTATTGTTTTTCAAAAGCAAAAGCTCTCTAGCAATATGAATCAGTTTAAAAGGATGAGACAATCCAATTACCACTGGCAGCAGTGATCAAAAATAATCAGCTTTTATGTAAAACATTTATCCCAAAAAGGAAAAAAAAAAGTGTTTGCTGTAACTGATTATGAAGTGTAAATCAGAGTTTGAATTCAATGTGTTAATGTATTCAAATCTGCTAGTACATTTTACCCTCCCCTCTACCTTCGACTGACAATGCTGCTGCCTCTCCTCTACTCCTTCATCCAGAGTTGTGTCTCACTAATACAGGGGGTGCGTTACTAGTCAGATCACCAGGTGAAAACAGAATGGGGAAAAAGCAAAAACAAAAGAAAACAAATGCAGCCACTAAATCTAAGTCCTCATGCACACCGGGCATTTTTACAGCTGCTGTTTTTGGCTTTTGACATTTTTTTCTACAGCCAGTAAACTCCCTAGCATGATATCCTATGTGTCCATGCACACAGACTGTAAAAAGCGTTTTTAGGCTGGAAAAAAAACCCAGGGCTAGTGGGTTTCTAGAGGTGTTTAGCTGTAAAAACGCTTTAATGCTGAAATAAATGGCAAAACAGAGTAAAATACAGTAAAACTGCGTTTTGGACTTTTTTGAGCAAAAAAAATTAATTTTTTTTGGTGAGGAAAAAAAAAGCTAAAAATGCTAAAAACCGCAAACACAAAAAAAACTCCACTAAACGCCAATGCAAAAACGCTAAAAAAAAACGCTGAAAAACTTACGTTTTTAAACGTGACTTTACACAGCTAATGTTACCAGCATTACAAAAACGTCCAATGTGCATGAAGCCTTATGATTAGTAAGCTGCAAAAGAATACATTTTTGGTTTTGAGTTTAGTACCGCTTTAAAGAAGAAGTATAGCCAAAGCTTGGTTGGTTGTACTTCTCCTGTGGATCACAGGAGTGCATTCAAAACAGTGTGCTTACAGTGAAACACATCACACAGCCTCATAGTAAAACAGCACACAGTTGTTAACCTCTTCCTGCTCCGTGCCATTAGTACAGTGTCAGTGCTTTCTATTAGCACTGATCACTGTATTGGTGTCACTGGGGATGTCAATGACACCAAGTCAGTTCCCCCCCAGTGTCACATAGCACGCCGCAGTCCCGCTATAAGTCCCTGATTGCAGCCAGTACTAGTAAACCACTGATTGCCGCCATTTGTAAACACTATAACTTTCACGTAAACCAACTCGTTTACACTAATTGGGATTTTGCTTTTGCAAAGACATGTAGCAGAATACATTTTGGCCTAAATTTATGACAAAATTAGGTTTTTTTTATTTTTTTTTTTTTACTGGACATGTTTAATAGCAAAAAATCAAAAATACTGTTTTTTCTCAAAATTGTCGGCCTTTTTTTTTTTATACCGCAATAAATTAAAAACTACACAGGTGATCAAATACCACCAAAAGAAAGCTCAACTCATGGGAAAAAAAGGACGCAAATGTCATTTGGGTGTAGTGTTGCATGACCACACAAATTGTCAGTTAAAGTAACGCAGCGCTGAAATGCAAAAAATGGCCTGGTCACAAAGGGGGGTAAATCCTCAAGAGGGCAAGTGGTTAAAGAATTTCATCATTTTAGGATATAAAAACTGGTTGAAATTTGCAGAAATCTGCCATGTGTATGACCAGCACAAAAGATGATAAAATCCTTATACCTGTAGATTGTAATGATCTTCTATCTCTAAATAATTCCATAATAATTTGGATAGGGTGACAAATGCCATCTTGATATAACAGTAGGCATAGCCAATGGTCGTCTGGGAACATATTTCCTCACTACAGGCTTCCTTTAAGACATTCTACAAATTCCCAACATTTCCATATACAAAATAGCTCATTCTGAGGAACTGCTTTGAATTTTGGAAACAAGTAAAAAAAAAAAAAAACTGAAAAACAACCCAAAAGCCAATGGCCTTCATTGTGTATGCAACAAGGAAATTAATTTAAAAAAATTGACAAAAGCCAAATTTATGCCAGCTTGAAATGGGAGTTCTTCTGAAACTAGAGGTAAAAGTCCATATATCTGGAATAAAGAAACCCTTAACTTCGCAGTCTGGATCAGGTTAAATAAACTCATGTTCTGTACCAAGAAACACCTAATCTCGGCTGTTTCTCAGTCATTTGCATGTTGTTGCATTTCCAATAAGCAATGTAGCTCCGGTCTATAATAGGCAGATGTATAAAGGGGGTGTGGAAATTTCTGAAAAGACTACTTGTCTAGGGACTAAATTGGTGCCCCAATCTACTTGTACCTCATGACAATTTACTTGTCCAGATCAAAAACAAATACATTTTAACCAAAACCGTATTGAAATCTGAGGTGCTTTTAGGAATGTCTGGGGCTTTTAAAAATAAAAGGGGCTTTATGGCGACTTAAATGTGTAATATTTGAACATTGCGCTGTTTATCTCCTCCTCCCCTCCCTTTCTCCAGATACGCCCCAGGGGACAAACAGGCAGGGGAGAGAACTTACAGTGTAATGAGCACCCATTGGCTGCTCCTCAGGAAAGGGGAGTTACCAGCTCATCCTTTATCCCTTTCGCTGCCACAGCTGTTTTTGCACAAGTTTAAAAAATCATTTTAGGCCTGAAGATTACACAAACCCCCCAAACATTATATATTTTCTGAAAGCAGAGACCCTAGAGAATAAAATAGTGGTAGTTCCAATGTTTTATGTTGCATGATATTATCACAAACGTTCAGTAAATATTACAAGTAAGTTAATTTTAGGGCATAAAAAAAAGCAATAAAATTACCTATTTTCTGTAAAATATCAAAGACAAGGTTGCATTGAGTAAATAGATATCCAACTTGTCAAACCTTAAATTTGTGCGTGCACATGAAATGGCAATGAACCTCAGCACCCTATATTTTCTATAGGCAACACTTTTAAAGCTCCTTATAGGTCATCAGTTTAGTGTTACGGAGGAGGTCTCATGCTAGAATTATTACTCTCATATGTGACATGTGTATTGCAATTGACGTTGTCATGTGTAGGTGCCCCAGCATGTGCTTTTACGTTTGCACGTGTGTATATGTGGAGGTGGGGATGGTATGAGATTGGGTGAAACTTTCATTTTTTACAATTTTAAAAAAAAAATTTTTTTTTTTTTAAAAACAAAACTTTTATTTTCATCATTTTCATAAGTCCCCTATGTGATCATTTTTGGTGGCAGGTTCTCTTTATTGAGACATACAGGGTCTAAAAGACCCTGCATGTCTCCCCTGTGCTCCACTGAATGTAATACAGTGCACATCATAGCGCATTAAATTCTTTCCCGACCTCCATGGCCAGGAATCTCTCAACAGGGACCTGGAAGTGACATCATAACATCACTTCCGGGTAAGGACAAGAAGTAGCCGATGGTGGAGAGCCACAGATGGGCAGGCAGAGCTCGGAAGATTCTTCCACCTGACAGGTGGGCCCTGCTGCTTGCTTGGTTGATAAACACTACCTGGCCGGCACCCGGAACTACATGTCCCGGGTGTCGGGCAATATGAATTCAACATTCCTGGATAAACAAGACACAAATTCATTATCACGGAACACAACATAATACTGAAATCACACAACAAACTATGCTGGTAGGCTGAGGGCCAACATTGCGGGGAAAATATTTACTGTATTTTAGGCATCTTGATTCTTACAAACACACAAAAATATATATTCTATCAAGCAAGAATTTAATACCTGCCACCATTGCCTGTCACAAAAAAAAAAAAAAACAAGTTTCTTGTTTGGAGTCATTTGGTATACCACAAGTGACTGGAGATCTCCAAATCTGATAACCTGCATTTCTGACTTGATAGGTTCTGTTTGCGTGCTCCTTAAAGCTTGATAAAAAAATTGCAAACAAATTCTTCACAAAGAGAGCTACGATGTTCTTTTATACAGCATGTAAGTATATTGGTAAAAGTATTTTGTCTTCACTAAACTGTATGTACTGTAGTTTGTAATCTAAAAAAGTTTTGATGGGTTATTCCTTCTGCAAGCATGACACCACTTAAATCAAACACACTACAAACTGCTACCTGATCAACAACCAGTTAAGATCAACAGGACCACATGCAACGAGATGAACACTATCAATGTTTTGGCAAAAAGGCCCAGGTATCATGGGAAGTGATCCAGCCTTTTGGATAAATGCCAAAAGCCTGTGTCTAGGACAAATTAATCGCCTAGGTGAAAGCAAAACAAATGGATTTGTTGCTGAGTCTAAGCTTCAAGATTACATGTGTGATATGTAAAGTAACCATACAGAAAAATGTTGGTGTTCAACATGTATGCATTTCCATCTGTGCCCCCATCGAGCAGATATACCCTTTCTCTATTGCTCTTGACAACCATTGTTTCCAATTGTCTCTTTCTGGAGTCTAAAGCTGGCCATACACAGAGTTCTTTCACTGAGCATGTGGGATGGGTAAATCCCCTGTTGCTAGTTACTGTATTCTGTTAGAATACAATTTTCAATCAGTTCCTTCAATTTTCCAGTCGATTTTCAGCTGGTTCCTGATGCAGAAAGTGTTCCTGCTTAAAGTGATTCTAAAGGCTTTTTTGAAAGAAAAAAATAACAGACATGTCTAAACTCACCTGCTGTGTGCAGTGGTTTTACACAGAGCAGAACCAATCCTCCTCTTCTCGGGTCCCTCGCCGACACTCCTGGCCCCTCTCCCCTGTCAGGTGTCCCCACAGCAAGCAGCTTCCTATGGGGGCACGCGCTGCTCCGTTTGTCCATTCACGCTCAGCCCTGCCCCCTCTCTCTTCTCCTTGCCTTATTGGCAGTGATTGACTGTGGTGGGAGCCAATGGCTCCCACTTCTGTCTCAGCCAATGAGAAGAGGGAGTCCCAGGACAGCCGAGACTAGTGACCACTGCTGAATCTAGAGGAGGCTTAGGTATGTATTAGGGGGGGCTGTTGCACAAAGAAGATTTTTTACCTTCACGCATAGAATGGATGAATGTGAAAAACCGTGAGCCTTTACAACCACTTTAAGAGA
The DNA here is from genome assembly GCF_062004578.1 of Staurois parvus. NCBI lineage: Eukaryota > Metazoa > Chordata > Amphibia > Anura > Ranidae > Staurois > Staurois parvus. Next base: position 8,527,145 of record NW_028317886.1, read on the forward strand.
AAATCCCTTTCAAATAAAAGAACCTACAAACCCTAAACAGAAGTGTCACTGATGAGAACTGGACACAGGATTCCACTGCATTTTGATCAAAGTGCCAACAGCCCCATACAGCTTCAAATAAAAATCCACACAATCAGAGCATGCTGTCAAGAGACACAGGCCCTTGTCCCAGAAAAGCTTACACATCAATTTTCTTTAGTACTGGACCTAAAACCCACACCAGAATTAATTTAGACTGATTAGTGGACATCCATGCAGATATACAAATTATATTTTATTAGCAAGAAATAAACAAAGATCCTCAACAATGTAAAGCAACAATACTGGCAGCCATGATTATTAGGAAGCATAAAAAGATGCCACATTGTTGAGTTGACATGAAAATAAAAACCCATCAATAAAAAAAGATATTAAATTATCAAAGCAAGAGTTGAAAACATCACATAATTAACCAGTAGAACTGCCAAAGCATGAATGTTGTGCTATGTTCACAATCCCCCAACCATGACATATTGTCCTGCTTTTCCGCGGTGCCCTTTCACAAATGATGTGATATTTTGCACCAGCATGCTTGATCTGGGCATTCTAATCTGGTTTTTCTATAGCTTACACAGAGATTGCCATCACTAAAGTAAGCCAATCATCTCTATGAAGGGAAATCCAAAATCCATTTTCCTGCTTATCCTACTTGATCTTTTTACTGCTTTAAACACGATCTGCTCTCTTTTAGTCTTGATTTTGATAAAAGAACAGTATAAAGCTGGCCATACACTGAATATCAAGCAGTGGATGGCCCTATTGACATACTACAAGTTTTGTGCCAGTGAACTGGCAACTTACAGAATTCCATATTTCTTTCAGTCTACAAGGTGGGTGCTGTAAGCAAGCATAACAAACACAGAGACTACCTCCAGCAGATTCACACTGTGGCCATCTGATACGCAATCTTTAGATATTTTTTGCATTTCTTTCAGGGTGGAATCCTTTGAAGGCATTATGCACACTGGGTGTTTGCCCAACTCTTCTGAATGCCTTTCACCTGGCAGGAGAAAAGACGCATTTTTGCAAATGCGCTTAGACACGTTTAGGCATGTAAAGCTCTTGAAAATTCATTCTTCTCATTGGCCAAACGCCTGTTACCACTGCATGCAAGGACACATATGCTAACATGGAGGGGTATTTAGAGGCAGAAAAAAAAAAAAAAAGGAGATAAATGCCAATAAAAGTGCCCAGTGAGCATGAGGCCTAAGAGTTTTCCTGCCACTTGGGTTTCTGTTGGGGAGATCTGTCTTCTCTTTCTGACTTTGTGGTGATCTGTGGTGGTGTGATGAGCTAATCCGTTTGGTTGCAGGCCCCTAGTAGATAATCCAGTTACAAAGCAATACTGGGTGCATCTGGGGCAAGTGAGAGGAATCTCCTAATGTTGAAGTGATTGTAAATGCAGAAAGTTTTTACCTTCATGCATTCTATGCATGAAGGTAAAAAAACCTTCTGTGTGCTGCCTGGCTCCCACTGCTGTCAATCACAGCCAGTGAGGAGGGAAGGAAGCAGGGCTGAGTCCTGCTGTGTCAATGGACACACAGAACAAGGCTCAGGAGTGAGCACACACAAGTGCCCTCATAGCAAAAATGATTGTATATATTCTTTACAATCAATCACTTTATTAATAGTTGGTAAAGGAAAGCACTATTTTATATTTGAATAAATGCTGTGTAAAAGTAAGATTACTTGTTGAACTACAACTAAAACAGGTTCAAAATTAATATGAAGTGATCGCTAGGTTATAGGTATAGATTCAGAGGTGCATTGCGCTGCTGTGTGTTAACATGCAGTGACATCCAGTGCCAGATCGCACATCACACAAGCATTGTGGTGTGAACAGGCCACATACAGTCAGGTCCATAAATATTGGGACATCAACACAATTCTAACATTTTTGGCTCTATACACCACCACAATGGATTTGAAATGAAATGAACAAGATGTGCTTTAACTGCAGAATGTCAGCTTTAATTTGAGGGTATTTACATCCAAATCAGGTGAACTGTGTAGGAAGTACAACAGTTTGCATATGTGCCTCCCATTTGTTAAGGGACCAAAAGTAATGGGACAATTGGCTTCTCAGCTGTTCCATGGCCAGGTGTGTGTTATTCCCTAATTATCCCAATTACAATGAGCAGATAAAAGGTCCAGAGTTCATTTCAAGTGTGCTATTTGCATTTGGAATCTGTTGCTGTCAACTCTCAAGATGAGATCCAAAGAGCTGTCACTATCAGTAAAGCAAGCCATCATTAGGCTGCAAAATCAAAACAAACCCATCAGAGAGATAGCAAAAACATTAGGCGTGGCCAAAACAACTGTTTGGAACATTCTTAAAAAGAAGGAACGCACCGGTGAGCTCAGCAACACCAAAAGACCCGAAAAACAACTGTGGTGGATGACCGAAGAATTCTTTCCCTGGTGAAGAAAACACCCTTCACAACAGTTGGCCAGATCAAGAACACTCTCCAGGAGGTAGGTGTATGTGTGTCAAAGTCAACAATCAAGAGAAGACTTCACCAGAGTGAATACAGAGGGTTCACCACAAGATGTAAACCATTGGTAGGCTTAAAAAACAGGAAGGCCAGATTAGAATTTGCCAAACGACATCTAAAAAAGCCTTCACAGTTCTGGAACAACATCCTATGGACAGATGAGACCAAGATCAACTTGTACCAGAGTGATGGGAAGAGAAGAGTATGGAGAAGGAAAGGAACTGCTCATGATCCTAAGCATACCACCTCATCAGTGAAGCATGGTGGTGGTAGTGTCATGGCGTGGGCATGTATGGCTGCCAATGGAACTGGTTCTCTTGTATTTATTGATGATGTGACTGCTGACAAAAGCAGCAGGATGAATTCTGAAGTGTTTCGGGCAATATTATCTGCTCATATTCAGCCAAATGCTTCAGAACTCATTGGACGCTGCTTCACAGTGCAGATGGACAATGACCCAAAGCATACTGCAAAAGCAACCAAAGAGTTTTTTAAGGGAAAGAAGTGGAATGTTATGCAATGGCCAAGTCAATCACCTGACCTGAATCCGACTGAGCATGCATTTCACTTGCTGAAGACAAAACTGAAGGGAAAATGCCCCAAGAACAAGCAGGAACTGAAGACAGTTGCAGTAGAGGCCTGGCAGAGCATCACCAGGGATGAAACCCAGCGTCTGGTGATGTCTATGTGTTCCAGACTTCAGGCTGTAATTGACTGCAAAGGATTTGCAACCGAGTATTAAAAAGTGAAAGTTTGATTTATGATTATTATTCTGTCCCATTACTTTTGGTCCCTTAACAAGTGGGAGGCACATATGCAAACTGTTGTAATTCCTACAACGTTCACCTGATTTGTATGTAAATACCCTCAAATTAAAACTGACAATCTGCAGTTAAAGCTCATCTTTTTCGTTTCATTTCAAATCCATTGTGGTGGTGTATAGAGCTAAAAATGTTAGAATTGTGTCAATGTCCCAATATTTATGGACCTGACTGTAACCTGCCTTTAACCAGTGCTGAAAAACACAGGTCACCGCAGATGGTCTGAAAGAGCCTAAAAATGTATCTTAAGTATTTTTTTTTCTTTTTTGCAAGAGTGATTAGGGATTAGAACCTCTATATGTATTATTGCCAACTGTATCCTGCCTTGGAAGATTCACCTATTTGTCCTGGTAACCACCGTAACCTGGACTGAAAAATGAGGGAAAACCAAATGTGGAATTGGCACCAGAACAGTAATACAGGGGAAATCTTCCAAAGGGAACACATTTTCTGGTGACAACTTCCTTCACTTTGGCAAGATTTTCTCTAATTTCCCACTGTGTCTGCAACACAAAAATTGAAGGGAAATACCCCCAAAGTAAAGAAATACACCTAATAGGTGTTGTAGGGGCTTAACTAATCTTATACAGATATACTGTGAAAATAATTACCAGATTCCAAGACAATAGTAAATTGATGCACAAAAGCCACCAGAAGAGAGATAAAGAAACTTCTACCCATGACAAATACACATTATTAAAGATTAGAGACTGGACGAGAAATCATAGAACAGCTTTCCCTGTTAAACACGTTCAACTATATTGATGCACTTAATAAACTGTTTGTTAGATGTAAGATCAAAGCTATATTTTCTAATAAATTATTATTATTATAATACAGGACTTATATAGCACCAACAGTTTGTGCAGGGCTTTACAATATAAAGGGAGACAGTACAGCTACAACACAATCAAAACAAAAGGATTAAGAGGGCCCTACTCATAGGAGTTTACAATCTAATAGGGTGGGGCAAGTGATGCAAATGGTCATAACTGTGGGGGATGAGCTTATGGAAGTGATAAATGTCTATTCAAAGGCGTGATGGGCTTCCCTGAAGAGCTGAGTTTTCAGGGATCGCCTAAAGGCAGCCAGAGTAGAGGATAGCCAGACAGATTGCGGTAGAGAGTTCCAGAGGATGGAGATGCTCCGGCAAAGACCAGGGACAAGCATGGGAGGAGGAGAGAAGGGAGTTTGAGAGCTGGAGGTCATGAGAGGAGTGGAGGATTGTTTGGGTGATATTTGGAGACAAGATTGATTCTGTAGCTCAGGGCAGATTTGTGGATGACTTTGTATTTTGTTGTCAGTATTTTGAATTTAATTCTCTGGGCAATCGGAAGCCAGTGGAGGGATTGGCAGAGAGGGGTGGCAGACACTGAGCGATTGGTAAGGTAGATGATCCTGGCAGTAGCATTCATGATTGAAGAGGGGATAGCCTACGGAGAGGTAGGCCTATGAGAAGGGAGTTGCAATAGTCAAAGCAAGAGATAACAAGGGAGTGAATGAGTAGTTTGGTGGTTTCATTGGTTAAAAAGGGACAAATGTTATTTTAAGATAAAGGTGAAGTCTACAAGCTTTTGACAGCAACTGGATTTGTGGTCAAAAGGATAGCTCAGAGTCTAGGATTACACCTAGTACCCTGGCTTGAGGGGAGGGACTGATAGCTGTATTATTGATCTTGATGAAAAAGTCAAGTAGGAGTGCAGGAAGGGGAGGAAATATTATCAGCTTGGTTTTAGAGAGATTTAGTTTAAGGAAGTGGTGCAACATCCATGCTGATATGTCAGTAAATTAGTAATGTGAGAGGAGACTGAAGGAGTGAAGTGAGGAGTAGAGAGATAGATTTGGGTATCATCAGCATAGAGTGGTATTTGAAACCATGGCAGGTTATCAGTTGACCAAGGAGAGGAGGAGGTGTAGATAGAGAAGGGGTCTGAGAAAAGAATCTTGGGGGACCCCAACAGAAAGAGGAAGTGTAGGAGAGGAAACAGAGTTATAGGTAACACTAAAGGAGCGCTGTGACAGGTAGGTAGATTTGTAGCATATATACTTAAAACGGTCATCAAAACTAACATTTGTATAAAACTAATCAACATTGTCATTGAGAAAAAATGCAAATACTAAGGATGACACTAAGCAATTATTACAATGTACAAAGTGCTGTGATATATTCCAGATGATGATTAATGCTTATTTTTTCAATGACTACCATCACCAGATTCAGGAAGTTCAACCTAAACCCATAATAATCTTATTGTACAATAATCTACTTACCAACAACTATGCAAGGGGTAGGTAGATTGATTGGACTTACCAATAGTGATGCAAAGGGAGGATCTTCCCAAATGATCTATATATAGATATATATCTATATATATTCAGGAAGGCCCTTAAACTACTACAAACTTAAGACAAATCTGTGTACAGCCAGAAGTTGGCAACTGCAGAGTTGTACAAAGTAGGATTCTGAAGCCTTTTCATTAAAAATAGAAAAAGCTCAGAAAATAAACACTCAGCATCAATTTTTAGGCTTGGGAGCATCAAATCCCAAGATTTGTGCAGCCTTTAATCTATAACTTGGACCAGATGGAGAAAGTGACGTGGCCATCTACTCATACAAATAGACAAAACAACAAACACAGAAAGTCTTGTATAAAACAGCAGGCAGCAAGTGATCATGGCAAAAGCAAGTAAAGGAAAAGATGCAACTCTGTAGATGTGTATGCAACCCAAGCTGCAGCTACATAGAGCACAAAGAGGTTTACACATGAAGATTAACAGGATTACATCCAGTCACGTGCAACAGATCTTTTGTAATGCTTTAGGATTCTGGATTCTAAAGGCAATTAGAAAACTCTGAAAACGAGGATACACACACACACAAGGATATTTTGTATTTCCAAGGAGGATACAAAGAACAAAAGAAATTTTAAGTGGTAGAGTTACAATATATTTTGTCCACACAATAGTATCTTTGTAATACCTGCCATAGCTGATTGATACATTTCTTATTCATTACCCTGTTCACCCACGCCTGCCAGTGACTCCTTTCACATTAGGCAATAACTACTCAACAAAACAAGAAAAATATTTATTTTCTTTTTGTCACGGCTCTGTTGAATGTTATCATGCCACTTTAAACCTACCAAACCTGCAGTCAACACCTTGAACAGACGGCAAAATAAACAAATTAACTTATATATGACCTTTTTGGCATAACTCTTATATTACATTCACATTACTCCAGCCAAGCTTTTTCCCCCCCACACTTGCAGCAAGTCCTTTCCTTTGTTAAAGCCGTTTACTCTCAATTCCCTACAAACTTGAATCTCCAAAATATAACCCTTTGAAGCTGTATCAGCTATCCTGAGCCCACCTTTGGGTGGACCACCAACTTCCTTCATTCAACAAACACCTCTTCTGATGCATGCGGTCATAGGCCTGCCTCTCAACTATTAGTTTTCTATTCCATCAATCATTTTATTCCTATTATACAGTATGAAGGAACACATTCTGGCATCCCTTAAGGCATGCATGCTCAAGCAGCCAATAAACAGGTGGCAAGGCTAAAGTCTGTAGCACCCAGTATCTGGCAGGGAGAAACATGCACATCTAAAAGGGATCTCGGAAATGACAGATCCAGTGATGATGTTACTGGGTCTCAAAAGAGATATTTATGAAAACATAATTATTGAATTGCATGCCATGCGGGGGGGGGGGGGGGCATGCAAGTGAAGGTATTAAATGTTTATACACAGCTTTAATGCATATATATACTGGTTACCAAGTACTTTAATTCCATTTTTAATTTACCCTGTGAAGTACAGTTAGATGCAATTTGGCACTTTCCCATCTGGGATCCGCCATTTTGTGTGATGACATCTGGACAGAGAGAGGTGTCAGTGTTAGGGCTAGGACAATGTTCAAGTTCTAGTCAGGACACTTTCAGCCAGGGGATTGTACAGACCATCTGATGTAAAAAAATGTATCTTTGATATGCAGCATGATGATTGCAGAGCAAAATAAAAAGTACAAGCAATCAGTACAACAACTAGTATATACTTCAGTATAGGTATAGTAATGAGAGCGTATTCACCCTGCAATCAGCTTATCTACAGCAATACTGCAGCATTCAATTAGTTGTCCTACATAAACAAGGATGATTTAAGTGCTCCATACTCATGTGAAAAATACTGAAACTTTTACAAGAGGTGTGGATCTGAACCAGGGGTCTGTAGCTATAGGTACAGTGCAATGAAAACTAAAAAAGAAGAATTAAAACGCATTAAAAGGAACACTGCCAGGATATTAGCTTTTTATCTAGGAATAACACAATAGGTCACCCACCCCCCCTTTACCTAAAATGACCTTGTTGCCAGAAATCATGTGTTGTTGGGAACATCTATTACCGAGACTATAAAAAGTACAGGCCAGGTAACAATCCCACCTACTGTGAGTTCTGATGATCACTCTCAAAAGCCAAGAGAAAATCTTACAGAACAGGCACAAGTGTCCTGATGCATTCCCGCTTAGAAGCACATGCAAGAGCTTCCTGTAAACTTGCTGCTCTTTCTCAATCTTTTTTTACATTTACGGTGTATGCTTGATAGCATCTATCAGTTCAACAATTGATTTCATTTGTTGCCTGAAGATACCCTTTAGGTCCCATTTAGATCTATATGTGTGTAGAGTTGCATTTTTCTAAACGTTAGGCAGGTGCACTGTGATACCTTAATGTGCGTTTTCTTTTTACATGGACATGCATGTTGACATGATGATGTTGAGTGTTTTAATGCAGTCTTGAATTTGGAGTGGGTCAGGTTAACAGCCACTAACCAAAGCTTGTTCACACATGTTACCAATGCATCAAAAAACATGTAATGTATTTTTAAAAACTGCACTGCATTCCATCTAGTAACAGATACTACATTTACTATGAGGAGGTTAGACCTGTGTTTTAGTGCATTGCAAAATGGGTATTAAAATGAGATCGTGTACAGGGGCCCACGAGAAAAAGCGTAAATCAGGCAAATAAACACACAAGCAGCATAACCCAGGGTGAAAAGACAAACGCTTGTAGAATACAGATAGAGTACAAGGAAAGTTTTTTTGTAAAAAGAGATCAGTAGGACAGACAAGTTCTTGCTGCACTGAAAAACACTGCACATCATCAGTAGCTTGCCAGCACAACATTATAAGCTGTTTAATAGGGATTTGTAAAGATCAGGTAATTGTACTAACCCAATCTTGTTCCTATGTCCTACAAATTCATGAATTCTCCACATACTACATTTGGCCATCTCCACTTAATACATTTTGGAAACATTTGTCTTTTTCCTTTCATATTAAATACAAGCAGTACTTTTCCTTTCAACCGTACTCCAGAGAAATCTATGAATCACTGGCAAGCAACAGTGTTGCCTTTCCCCAGGGAATCACAGCAACCAGGCTTTCGGCAACACAAAGACACAGTGAAATAAGCTACTGCTTGATAAGATTCTGTTGAAAATAAAGTATTTCCCAATAAATGAAGGCAATTTTTGTTTTTAGAAGTTGACCGTAAGCAAGAAGCATTTTAGTTCTTACATCAAAACAATAGTTTAGAAGGCATGTGGTAGTATGTATTATAATCCAGCTATGGCTATAAGGATAACTGGTACCGTCTGGATGTCTTTTTTAGAAATAGGCACAATCTGTTACTTACCGCCTTGCCAACACATAGAAATATAATCTTTCCATTAATTCATAAAATACATTGAGTAACCAATCTTCTGCTATATACTGCTGATATAACATACAGCCTACACAACTACCAGATAATGAATGAAAATAGGTACTAAGCCCAGACAGAGGCTTCAGGTCTTGTAGGCAATTACTAAAATTTGCCTAAAAAATGTATTCAACCGACTCCACAGGGAAAGTAAATGGGACCTATTTATCTAGAGAAATGCCTTTCATAGGACCACTGAAAGCCAGCCCATGTTTAGCTATGCACAAAGGATAACATCACTACCAATGCAACCTGCATGAAGCCATGTGGGGAGGGGGAATCGGTTGCAGCCAATGTACAGTAGATTATCTGGCACTGATCATTTACTGCGCTAGTGGACTGAAAAATATGTATAGATATTCACTTAAATTATCCAATTGTGTGAAAGCAACATCCAGATCCGTTTTCACGTTTGAATAGTTAAAATGGGTATTCACACTATTTCTTCAGTGAATAATCTCACCCGCTTTATGGCCTGTTGTCTCGGTAAAGATGAAGAGATGATTTGCGAAGGGCTAAAACACACCTTTGCGATAAAACACATCTTACTGCAATCCACATTAAGGCTAGGTTCACACTTTGCAGGTTGTGTTTGAGCCGTTTCTGCATTGAGTTTCATTTTTACACCTGCATTTTTGATGCAGGTTTTTTTGTTCATTTTTTTCTTTTCTTGTTGCTAGGCAGATTTAAAATGCATCAAAAACACACTACATGCTTTTTTGCAGCGTTTCCATTGTAGTCTATAGAACCAACTTTTTGTGTTCAAAAAAAGTCCCTGACCCTTGCCAAAATACGCACCGGGTGAAAAGGCAGAGATGGGAACATGTTCCAAAGGAAATCATGTTAAATGGACTGTACTGCGTTTCTACAAAATGCTGCAGAAAAGGCTTAGGTGTGAACCTAGGGTAATGCATGTTCCATGTGTTAGGTTGGCCATACATGGATCAAAATTTGTCTGGACAAATTTCGATGTATTTTTACTGTTCCAGTTCACAAGTAGTCAGTGTAATTGATCGACTTCTGAGGAACGGGACTGCTGAAAATTTTCAGTTTGATCAGAGCTGCAGTACTGACATGTATATTCTGACAGCGGAGAGGAGGGGGTGCATCTCCTCTGTCAGAATACACAGCAGGGAGGATTTCTGCATCCACCCCGAATGTGTGGATGAGGAATCAGTACGGTTTACTTCATTCAATCGACAGAATAAAAAAACTGAACATAGTGTGTTGCGGTTCTAGGCCTCTTGCAAACGGTACTGATGTTTGAGCATCAGCATTTCTGGATGTAATTTTAGTTGTTTGTTTTGCACATATTTGCACATTCATGCGTACAATACACACCTATGCAAAATCCATTAGTAGTTATGCTCATGTGCGCGTATTTTGGCACATATGCGTGTACCAGCGCAAAATACAGACCAGGAATGCAGATTTTCTAGTTTTATTTTACTCAAGAATATGTAGCTCTTGTTTACGCACCTGTGGGTACAGGCACATTGTAAACAATGGGCTGCATTTTAGATCAGTTAAGCCATTTTAGATCAGTACTGAGCTTTTTCAAGCTGCAGTGTGAAAGAGGCCCTATAAGTGGCACTCCAAAAACACTAATTCAGTGCAGCTCACACACACAAGCGTTTCAGTGCACCGCAATGCATGGGAACGCGCTAGAAAAGAAAACCTATGTTTACTTACTTCATATGTACATGATAAGATAACTAAAGTGAATGTTTACACAATTTATTGTGTGGAAACCCTCAAAACCTTAGGTAAATCAGTATCACTGGGTTAGGTTTAGGGGCATTAAAGTACATACAGCAAGTAAAAATGTAGCTGTGCTATAATGTACCACAACTCACAAATGTGATTACCCTGAGTTGTGGTGTACTGCATTGTCAAAAATAGTGCAGGTGTGTGTTTTTAGTGCATTGAGAAACTCAGTATGTACAGGCTGCCTCAAAGCCCAAATCCAGAAATTACAAAAAAATTACCCATGTGAACTGCAAGGGTCAAGGGACAGAGGAATAAGGTGTATACCCAATTACACACAATGACAGGCTCCTTCCGTCCGTATGACCAGTCCTCTGCAGCCTCTTCTCCAAAACATTCCCGCTGCCAGTTGCACAATGACATTATGAAGTACAATGCAGGGTCAACAGTCTTACATTGTATGCGAGGATGGAGGGGGAATAGCCCACAGTCCAGACTGTCAAGGAGGAGGGAAGAGCACAGAACTCTGACAGAACAGATAAAAGGCAAGTATTATACCTTATTCCTCTACTCCCTGGAGTTAACAAGCATTTATCAACTGCCAGTGTTGGGAGGAGGGCACTGTAAGGGTGATTTTGTGCAATTCCCAGAGTTGCACCTCAATGCAAGAACAAGTGTGTAAGCACAACACTGCAAGATGTTAGAATTAGCTTAATGCAGGTCAAGTTATTTATTCAGTACTAGTGTCTTTGTACATATTTAAGTAAAGGACAATGGACATACGTAAGCTGGGTACACACTGATCGAAATTTGGCTGGTTCAGTAGGGACCAGATGAATTTTGATCTGTGTGTAACCCTCTGTATTCAACAGAAGCCAATCATTAAAACGGCTTCTGAGGAACAGTCCTGCTGGAAAACCAGCATTTGATCAACCACTGATCAGTGTGTACTATTGTACAGCAGGGGAAATTGCTGTATCCACATTGCTTGTGTGGATGTAGGAATCTGGATAAATGGAAAAAAAAAAAACCTCAGTGTGTACCCAACTATACTGCTCAAAAAAAAATTTAAAGGAACACCTTTTAATCAGGGTATAGCTTCAAGTCAGCTAAACTCCTGGGATATTGATCTGGTCAGTTAAGTAGCAGAGGGGGTTGTTAATCAGTTTCAGTTGCTTTGGTGTTAATGAAATCAACAACAGGTGCACTAGATGGGCAACAATGAGACAATCCCCAAAACAGGAATGGTTTTACAGGTGAAGGCCACTGACATTGTTTTCCCTACTCATCTTTTCTGTTTTTCAATAGTTTTGCATTTGGCTAGGGTCAGTGTCATTACTGGTAGCATGAGGCGATACCTGGAACCTACATAAGTTGTACAGGCAGTCCTACTCCTCCAGGATGGCACATCAATACGTGTCATTTCCAGAAGGTTTGCTGTGTCTCCCAGCACAGTTTCGAGAGCATGGAGGAGATTCCAGGAGACAGGCAGTTACACTAGGAGAGATGGACAGGGCTGTAGCAGGTCCTTAACCCATCAGCAGGACCAGTATCTGCTCCTTGGTGCAAGGAGGAACAGAATGAGCACTGCCAGAGCCCTACAAAATGACCTCCATCAGGCCACTACACCGAATGTCTCTGATCAAACAATCAGAAACAGACTTCACGAGGGTGGCCTGAGGGCCCGACATCCTCTAGTGGGCCCTGCCCTGCCCAGCACCATAGAGCTCGACTGGCATTTTCTGCATCATTTTTTCAACTTGATTTTTGGGGTGTCTTTAAATTCAGTCCTCTGTAGGTTGATCATTTTCATCAAACGATGGGGCATCCTTATGTTCCTAACACATTACCCAGTCCATATCAGTATAGATATCCAGCATAATATTTTTCCCCATTGAAATCTGAAGTGTTTTCAAAGTGTTCATTAATTTTTTGGAGCAGTGTATATACGTCATGTGACTCTGCCTCACGAAAACGGGCAAAGTATCACTTCTTTTGTGTGTAGTTTCACTCAGTATTGATTTGTTAATTGGCCAAATCCACACACTGCTGTTCACAGGACCAACCCTTCTACTAACACTTGTCTTCAGTTGCATGTAAAGCAGACTGTGCCTGTGATAAGGAACATGAAGTATATAAGAAATCTTGGGGGGAAGCGATACAGATAAGATGAGTGCAGAGAAGTGCTCCTAAACCACAACTAACTTATCTGTGTGGTAACACTCCAGCCTTCTATGACAGGCCAGTCTTTAGAATTGTGTCAGTGCAGTCTTACAGGAATACCTATACATAGCCAATGTTTTTTCTTGCAGTGTATTAAAGCACCAGACGATGCAAAACTATACGTCAGATACCAACTGCATGTATACAAACAGCATTACACACAGCTTTACATATCCATATAGCTTCCAGAACAAGACACATTTTGGAGCATAGGCAGCCTTTACTCAACAGATGTACTGACAATCTCCTTCTGATAATGCTGGTTGTCCAACTGCTTTTGTCTTCAATACTTTCAGAGCCACTGCCCTGAGACAAGCATGGGGGTCAGAGCAGTGAGAATCTGCAAACTGGTTGCAGGTCAATGACTGCCAAAGTACTACAGCCACTGGATCAGCATGACCAGTGGGAAATCAGCAATGGGTGGCTCCATAGGGGGAAGATAACAAAAACTGCATCTTCTATATGTCAACTGGAGCCAATACCCATAGCAACTATTTTGTTTCTTTTATTTTTTTTCCTCCCCACACTACTCAAAAAATGAAAATGTATCGGCTGATTGGCTGCGCTCCCGTGAAGACGTTTTTTTAATCCAGCCATGTGTCTTTAGTACTGGCTTCCAAGAAAAAAAAATGTAATTAGGTTTACTTGCCATCCACAGCAATGTTAAATTTACCAATCAGGCCATGGGTTAGGAAGTACATAGGAATGTATTTAAAAGGCAGGGAATGCGACATTCAAACATCCACTACAGTTTCACTGACAAATGTGTTTTTATATATAGTGAATAACTACCCACCAGGGAATGTTTGGTGTGAATCAGGATAACATTATGGCAGCAAGTAAATAGGTAGGATAAGGCTCAAAACATTTTCAGCATCTCTGTGATATCGAAGGTGCTGAAAAAAGTGACCAGGCTCCTCCAAAGTGGAAGGACCATCAATCTTTATTAATCTGGAGCCCCAGTGCCCAACATGTGGCCTCTCTGATCACATACCCTCTATTCTCAGCTGCATAAGAGCTAGGGGAGGAGAAGTAGCAGCACACTGATCTTTCCAATGAATGTGCAGGAGAGGTGTCAGGACAAGTCTGATCATTGAAGGAGAGCACACCGAGTTCCCAGCATAGCTAGAAAACTGACCACGTTGGGCTCTCCTGCATAGTGTAGTCAAAGCAGATGGACTGGCAGGAACACCAGGGAATTCACACAAAGGAAGCAATACAAAGCACAGGAAACTTTTTCATACAAGTACATGGTACAGCAAGCACATACCAGGAATAGGAAATGTTGGGTTTAAATATTTTTTAACAAATCGAAGACAAACTCCAGCTCACACTTTATAAGCAGTTAAAGCAACAGTTGTTTCCTTTTGGGGTAGAGGGTTTACATAAATAAATAAAAGCTGATCATTGTAAACACTCCTGTCAGTGGTATATGGTTTGCTTCATCCCCATAACTGTCACATCCGCAGAAGTGCTTGTTCTTTGGAAAAACAACAGACATACTGGCTAGATCACCAGGTAAAACTAAAGGAAAGCCAAAAAAAGAAAATGAATGCAGCCACCACACCACCTCCACCACATCTAAGAACTGGTGAGCTGCAATATAATAAATGTTTGCTTTTTGGGTTTACTATCACTTTAAAATGAGTAAAACTTTTTTTTTACATACTTCACTCACCACCAATATGAGGGTTCACTTAACTTCTGATTACCATATTGATGGTCAGTCTGAAGTGCTCTTATACACTGCTGGTCAGTGACGTGTACTCTTAGAGAGAGAGAGAGAGAGAGAGAGAGAGAGAGAGAGAGAGAGAGAGAGAGAGAGAGAGAGAGAGAGAGAGAGAAAAGGGGGGTTAAGTGTCCTGCCACTGACCACCAATATGGGAAGGGGGGGTTAAAAAACACTGCAACTGACCATCAATGCAGGAACGGGTTAAGGTGGGCTTAACAGCATTGGTACAGACTACTAATAAAGGAGGGTTTATATAGCATAACACTGACCACCAACGCTGGGGGGAGGGTTATTACTGTGGCCGCCGGCACCAACGCTGGGGGGAGGGTTATTACTGTGGCCGCCGGCACCAACGCTGGGGGGAGGTTTATTACTGTGGCCGCCGGCACCAATGCTGGGGGGGGTTATTACTGTGGCCGCCGGCACCAACGCTGGGGGGAGGGTTATTACTGTGGCCGCCGGCACCAACGCTGGGGGGAGGGTTATTACTGTGGCCGCCGGCACCAACGCTGGGGGGAGGGTTATTACTGTAGCCAACGGGACCAACGCTGGGGGGGGGCTTATTACTGTAGCCGCCGGCACCAATGCTGGGGGGGGGGCTTATTACTGTGGCCAACGGGACCAAAGCTGGGGGGGGGGCTTATTACTGTAGCCGCCGGCACCAACGCTGGGGGGAGGGTTATTACTGTGGCCGCCGGCACCAACGCTGGGGGGGAGGGTTATTACTGTGGCCGTCCAACGCTGGGAGGAGGTTTATTACTGTGGCCGCCGGCACCAACGCTGGGGGGAGGGTTATTACTGTGGCCGCCGGCACCAACGCTGGGGGGAGGGTTATTACTGTGGCCGCCGGCACCAACGCTGGGGGGAGGGTTATTACTGTGGCCGCCGGCACCAACGCTGGGGGGAGGGTTATTACTGTGGCCGCCGGCACCAACGCTGGGGGGAGGGTTATTACTGTGGCCGCCGGCACCAACGCTGGGGGGAGGGTTATTACTGTGGCCGCCGGCACCAACGCTGGGGGGAGGGTTATTACTGTGGCCGCCGGCACCAACGCTGGGGGGAGGGTTATTACTGTGGCCGCCGGCACCAACGCTGGGGGGGGGGGTTATTACTGTGGCCGCCGGCACCAACGCTGGGGGGGGGGTTATTACTGTGGCCGCCGGCACCAACGCTGGGGGGAGGGTTATTACTGTGGCCGCCGGCACCAACGCTGGGGGGAGGGTTATTACTGTGGCCGCCGGCACCAACGCTGGGGGGAGGGTTATTACTGTGGCCGCCGGCACCAACGCTGGGGGGAGGGTTATTACTGTGGCCGCCGGCACCAACGCTGGGGGGAGGGTTATTACTGTGGCCGCCGGCACCAACGCTGGGGGGAGGGTTATTACTGTGGCCGCCGGCACCAACGCTGGGGGGAGGGTTATTACTGTGGCCGCCGGCACCAACGCTGGGGGGAGGGTTATTACTGTGGCCGCCGGCACCAACGCTGGGGGGAGGGTTATTACTGTGGCCGCCGGCACCAACGCTGGGGGGGGAGGGTTATTACTGTGGCCGCCGGCACCAACGCTGGGGGGGGAGGGTTATTACTGTGGCCGCCGGCACCAACGCTGGGGGGGGAGGGTTATTACTGTGGCCGCCGGCACCAACGCTGGGGGGAGGGTTATTACTGTAGCCAACGGGACCAACGCTGGGGGGGGCTTATTACTGTGGCCGCCGGCACCAATGCTGGGGGGGGGCTTATTACTGTAGCCGCCAGCACCAACGCTGGGGGGGTTATTACTGTAGCCGCCAGCACCAACGCTGGGGGGGTTGTTACTGTGGCCGCCGGCACCAATGCTGGGGGGGTTGTTACTGTGGCCGCCAACACCAACGTTGGGGGGTTTGTTACTGTGTCCATGGAAAAAAATACTGGGGTTACTATTGTGGCCAGTGAATCAATGCTGGGAGTAGCTATAACTGCCATTGAAACCAACGGTGGAGCTGTCCACTGACACAAACGCAGGTGTTGCTACTGTGGACACTGACACCAATGCTAGGAGTTATTGTGTCCACGGAGAAACATACTGGGGGTTACTATTGTGGCCAGTGAATCAATGGTGGGAGTAGCTATTACTACCATTGACACCAACAATTGAGCTTATTTTATCCCCCTTCATCTTTTGTGTATGCTGTGGTAACAAAAATACAGAAGAATTGAGATTTTCAGGTGTTGAGGTGTTACACCTGTGAACGGGCTGCCTACCATGATGCAATGCATGAAATGGGCTGCTGTTGTGATAAGTAGAACAGCCAACATGTTCCTCAGTCATCTCCCTGAAATAAGGGGCTGGCCAACAATGTACAGGTAGAAGGAATACAATGAAACTCCTTGTTACTGCAACAATGCCAAGCCAGGGAAAGGGTCACAGCACACTCTCCTGACTGTTCTAGTGTGACAGACCTGCCACCTGTACATCTGCTGTGTGATTTGGTTACAAAGGAAACTGCATGTGACTTGCAGATCTGATGTGAAGGCAATTCACTGAAAAATGTGCCAAGCAACAAAAACCTGCAGCAAACCCATCAACACAAAGTAATGGGACAAACAACAACACTGGCCACGGCTGCTAAGCTATACTTTGGCTACATCCATTGGAAGAGAAGACTTGTGAGCTTAACAAAGGATCTGAAAGAACACAGAACATGAAAATAATCCCTTTCATTGCTTAGGCTTCAGTGCAGCATGGGTTAAAAAGACCCGTGGTGGTCAAAGTTTACATAGGATGGTACAAATCCTCGGGCTGGACTATTAATGAACTCTATGGAAAGCTCACCTAGTGAGTGCACTGTGGGGCACAATTCAGTATGAGTGATGAGCTGCACAGTGCCCCAATCACCGGACATGGGCTGGAATGTCAGTGCACCTTCCAGAGGAGTCCAATCCCAGGAGGAGGAAGAGTCGGCTTCCTACGGTGACACTGACAGCTCCTTCAGTGCAGCTCACTCTGACAGTAAACATTACACAATGAAGGCTGAATCTGACAGGGTAAACAGCAGACAATGGAAGGAGGATCACACAGGAAACAGCAGTGGTTGGGGGGGGGGGGGTGTCTTACCGACAAATGCAGTCCAACCAGACACATACACTTTGTATAAGAAGTTCAGCCAAATACAATCAAAGGTGAAATAGTCAGGCGAGGTCACCACACACATTACAATCTGGCCACACAATCAACTTTAGATGTATGAATCTGTGTACTGTGAGAGCCTGTGTAATCTACCCAGTCCGTCCCTATCCAATCAGGATGAGGCTTGTGCTAAAACTTGGTGGTGGATCTAAGGGAGATTGTACAATCAGATTGTACTGTGTGTGCTGAACTTTACAAGAATACAGGTACCAGAAGTAGGCCATGCACATTACTTATTGGTGAGGGGCCCCACAATGACTGGGGTTTACAGCACACCTGAATGGGAGAGCCACAGTTATGCCGAGGGGCCCCACATCTAGACCATGACCTACCCTGAAGGATTCCAGAGACAAAGCACAACCTATCCCCTGAGGGGCCCCAGAACTAGAACACAGCCACTCCCCTGAGGGGCCCAAGAGCATGACCTATAATCTAAGGGACCCCAGAGTTAGAACACAGACACCTCTTGAGGGGCCCCGAGAGCTAGAACAAGACCTATCCCCTGAGGGGCCCCGAGAGCTAGAACAAGACCTATCCCCTGAGGGGCCCCGAGAGCTAGAACAAGACCTATCCCCTGAGGGGCCCCGAGAGCTAGAACAAGACCTATCCCCTGAGGGGCCCCGAGAGCTACAACAAGACCTATCCCCTGAGGGGCCCCGAGAGCTACAACAAGACCTATCCCCTGAGGGGCCCCGAGAGCTACAACAAGACCTATCCCCTGAGGGGCCCCGAGAGCTACAACAAGACCTATCCCCTGAGGGGCCCCGAGAGCTAGAACAAGACCTATCCCCTGAGGGGCCCCGAGAGCTAGAACAAGACCTATCCCCTGAGGGGCCCCGAGAGCTAGAACAAGACCTATCCCTTGAGGGGCCCCCGAGAGCTAGAACAAGACCTATCCCTTGAGGGGCCCCGAGAGCTAGAACAAGACCTATCCCTTGAGGGGCCCCGAGAGCTAGAACAAGACCTATCCCTTGAGGGGCCCAAAGAGCTACAGCACAACCTAACCAGTGAGGGGTCCCAGAGCTAGAACGTGACCTATCCCCTGAGGGGCCCCAGCTCTATACCCCCGTGTGAGGGGTGTCACCTCCAGAAGGTAATCAGCACTGCCATGTAGCGGCTGTCCCCCCCACACAGGGCACACAGACAGTTCAGAGTTCATACCTGGGGGCTCCTGTCAGCTGGGGGCTTCATGACAGCCTGTCGGAAACTGTTATCCACATAGGACGCCATGTCCGCAGAGGTAAGTCCCGGGAGCAGAGCCCGGAGTCCGCCTGTCCGCTCCACCAACTAGTCCGGAGTTGTCGGCTCTATTGTGCGGCGCGGAAAGTGCGGGAAAGAGGTCCAGCCTGGCACTCATAGACTCCCGGGCGGGCTCATCCCCCCCGCGGGCACACACTGGGCTCTCAGCACTGCAGCCATGGTGAGAGGGGCACACAGGAGCATCACAGGGCAGGAAGAAGGAGGGGGGGAGCAAGACGGCCACACCGCCCCTTCCTTCCCCTTCCTGTCTCTGCCTTGGAACACACTTGTCGGCTCTGTGCTGCCCTCCGGCGGAACACACAGTGAGTGCAGGCATCCGCCGTACAGACAGGTGGGGCGGGCTGAGGCCGGAGTGCGAGACTCCTGAGGGAGCCGCATTGTCTGAGCTGTACGGATCTGTCCGGGGTGTACACGGTCCTATCCACCCTGGGTGTACACTGCCTCATGCATCGTATACACACATCACTGGAGGATATCAGCCGAGCTCTATCGTTTTATTCCCAATTAAAATAAATTATCCAATATCTGCATTGAAAGCCAGATGTGACCCTTTTACTGGCAGAGAGAACACCAATAAAAATAAAAACCTCCACAGCTCCAACTTCCTGTGTGAGGGTGACTACGTTCCCTCTCCATGGTCCCCTGTATGTAGACGTAGTCACCTTCTGCTCACTAAAGCTGGGTGTACACTTGTGGAATCTCCAACAGCATTTCTAAGGATAATTCTCAGTACTTCTAAGATTTTATTTGCTTTAGCCTCTTACCCTATAAATTGCTATTTTGCACAGGAGAGCATATCTTTTGCATTGAATCTGCGTGGAGTCAGACTTCTTGAAGTACTCTGAACCTGAATACTGCTGTGTGCTTGCATGCTGCAGAGAATTATTCAACATGGCAGCACCCAGACTGAATTCAATATTAGGTAACCACTTGCCCTCCAGAGGATTTACCCCCCTTCATGACCAGGCCGTTTTCCGCGATACAACACTGCGTTCCTTTAACTGACAATTGCGCGGTCATGCAATACTACACCCAAATGAAATTTAGGTCCTTTTTTCATACAAATAGCACTTTCTTTCAGTGGCATTTGATCGCCTCTGCGTTTTTTGTTTATTTTTGCTCTATAAATAAAAAAAGACCGACAATTTTGAGGAAAAAAAACAATATTTTTGACTTTTTGCTATTAAACATCTCCAGTAAAAAAAATTAAAAAAATCAAATTCTGTCATAAATTTCGGCCAAAATGTATTCTGCGACATGTCTTTGCTAAAAAAAAAAAATCCCAATACGTGTAAATTAATTGGTTTACGTGAAATTTACAGAGTTTACAAATGGCGGTATACATACTGGAATTTTATTTATTTTTTACTAGTGATGGCAGCGATCAGCAACTTATAGCGTGACTGCGGCGGGCATTCTGACACTGGGGAGGAACTGACTTGGTGTCACTGACATCCCCAGTGACACCAATACAGTGATCAGTGCTAATAAAAAGCACTGACACTGTACTAATGATACTGGACAGGAAGGGGTTAACATGGGGGGGGGGGCGATTAAAGGGTTAACTGTGGCCTGTTTGAGTGCTTTCCACTGTATTTGCTGTATACTGCTTTGTATGGCTCTGCTATGCAAGAGCTGACTGTGTTGTTTATACACAGATCTCTGCCCTGTTGGAGATACTTGGTGATCATCGGGTGGGATCTGGTGATTGACAGCCAAGGCCGCGAATGGCCCCCTATCCGGAACTGAAACTTCATGTGTATATACGTGATTTTGCGCACCCGTGCCGTCCTGTAGCAGTATTTGTGCTATAGGGCTGAGCAGAAGCAGTTAAAGCAGAACTTCACCCTTCAGGGCATGTTGCCTCCATTCCACCCCTCCTCTACTCCGCTGCAGAAATTGGAGCTTTTTTTTTTCGTCCTTTATTTATTGGGGGATAAAAAAGGCCTTATCTGCCCGCTCCGTGCACATCATTAATGGAGGCGTAGGACTTGCACTTTGCCCACATCGCCTCCTGGGATATGTTGTCTCATATCCCAGGAGGCATAGCCCTTCATTGGGAAAAGACTAGGGGGTGGGGCCCAGCAGCGCCTAACCCGGAAAAGCCGGCAGTTTACTGATGATGTCACAGAAGAAGATGGGACAGGGAAGGGTGCAAAGAAGATGCAGATCTCAGCAAGACAATGCAACCAGGTAAATGGGGGTAAAAAAAAAGGAGGGGGGGTAGGGAGCCTAAAGCTCCCCATTAACATTTATATTTACCAAATGAAAACCACATACAGTGTTCAAAATTCGTACATTCCAGAAACATTTGATATCCCCGCCTTCAAATTTTCTCATCACTGCAATCAAAAATTAAAATAGATTTGATCCACTGATTAGAAATACACAGCTCAAAAAATTAAAGGAAACACTTTTTAATCAGAGTATAGCATCAAGTCAATTAAACTCCTGGGATATTGATCTGGTCAGTTAAGTAGCAGAGGGGGTTGTTAATCAGTTTCAGCTGCATTGGTGTTAATGAAATTAATGAGACGACCCCCAAAACAGTTATGGTTTTACAGGTGGAGAACGCTGGCATTTTTTTTCCCTACTCATCTTTTCTGACTGTTTTTCACTAGTTTTGCATTTGGCTAGGGCCAGCGTCACTACTGGTAGCATGAGGCAATACCTGGACCCTACAGAGGTTGCACAGGCAGTCCAACTCCTCCAGGATGGCACATCAATACGTACCATTGCCAGAAGGTTTGCTGTGTCTCCCAGCACAGTCCCAAGAGCATGGAGGAGATTCTAGGAGACGGGCAGTTACTCTAGGAGAGCTGGACAGGGCTGTAGAAGGTCCTTAACCCATCAGCAGGACAGGTATCTGCTCCTTTGTGCAAAGAGGAACAGGGTGAGCACTGCCAGAGTCCTACAAAGTGACCTCCAGCAGGCCACTGGTGTGAATGTCTCTGACCAATCAGAAACAGCTTTGAGGGTAGCCTAAGGGCCCGATGTCCTCTAGTGGGGCCCTGTGCTCACTGCCCGGCACCATAGAGCTCGATTGACATTTGCTATTGAACACCAGAATTGGCAGGTCCACCACTGGCACCCTGTGCTTTTCACAGATGAGAGCAGGTTCACCCTGAGCACGTGACAGACGTGAAATAGTCTGGAGAAGCCAGGAATGCAGGAAATGGTTAGGTGGTGCTGGAGTGCGACAGTCGAACAGTGTTTGGTACTGTCGCAATCGGACTGGTTCTAGCTGTAGGATAGCTGGAGGGACCCTAGAAGGGTGTGTAATTACTAAGCTGCTCCTCAACTCTAGTCAGTGCACCAGATTGTATATAAGATTTGTATCTGCCAGTGAGTGTGGTCAGCCAGCTGGATTGGATTGGAGGCTCCATCCGGTGGTGGCCAAGAGGTAGTGCGGGCTGTGAAAGGATATCACGGCTGATCTTATATATGGTTTTATATATTCAAAGTTAAGTCCCCTTTATTCCCTCTTACCCCAAGTCAAGGCCGCACGTGCGTGGATTCAGGTGTTTTCGATCACCTCCATGGCCACAGGTGTATAAAATCAAGCTCCTAGGCATGCAAACTGCTTCTACAAACATTTGTGAAAGACTAAGTCGCTCTCAGAAGCTAAGTGATATCAAGGATGGTACCATGATAGGTTGAAAGTCCATCCGTGAAATTTCCTTGCTACTAAATTTTGTACGGTCAACTGTTAGTGGTATTATAACAAAGTAAAAGCAACTGGGAACAACAGCAAACTCAGACTCAATTAGCACAACAACAGTGTGTAGAGAGCTTCATGGAATGGGTTTCCATTGGCGCGCACCTGCATCCAAGCCTTACATCACCAAGTGAAATGCAAAGCGTCGGATGCAGTGGTGTAAAGCGCGCCACCACTGGACTCTAGAGCAATGGAGACGTGTTCTCTGGAGTGACGAATCACACTTCTCTGTCTGGCAATGGATGTGTCTGGGTTTAGTGGTTGCCAGGAGAACGGTATTTGCCTCACTGCACTGTGCCAAGTGTAAAGTTTGGTGGAGGGGGGATTATGGTGTGGGGTTGTTTTTCAAGGGTTGGGCTTGGCCCCTTAGTTTCAGTGAAGGCATACCAAGACATTTTGGACAATTTCATGCTCTCTTTGTGTAAACAGTTTGGGGGATGGCCCCTTCCTATTCCAATATGACTGAGCACCAGTGCACAAAGCAAGGTCCATAAAGACATGGATGAGTGAGTCCTGACCTCAACTCAATAGAACAGCTTTTGGATGAATTAGAGCAGAGACTGTGAGCCAGGCCTTCTTGTCTGACATCAGTGCCTGACCTCACAAATGTGCTTCTGGAAGAATGGTCAAACATTCACATGGACACACTCCTAAACCTTTTGAACATCCTTCACAGAAAAGTTGAAGGTGTTATAGCTGCAAAGGGTGGGCCAACTCAATATTGAACCCTACGGACTAAGACTGGGATGCCATTAAAGTTCATGTGCATGTAAAGGCAGGCGTCCCATTACTTTTTGGCAATATAGTGTGTGTTTTTCACTTTTTGTTATCATAGTTTGTTAATAAACTACAAACAATTTCTTGGTGAAGGATGTATTATTTTTGGAGGCATTATTAGGAACATGAATATATACAGTATATAGAGGGGTTAGACAAAAAAATGGAAACACAACATGATTTGCAGGTGTAAAAGTGATGACGTGTTTCACGCTATAAGCAGAAATTATATTTTGCTTCTTTTGTGTGATGAGACACCTACCTAATGGGTGGGAAGCCTTACTTTCGTCATTCACTGTGTGCACTGCTAGTAATACAGAGTTGTGTCAGAGCTTGCTGAGCTTCAAAGAAAGCAAATTGTTGGTGCCCACTTAGCTGGTGCCTCTATCACTGAAGTTGCCAATTTATTTGTGTCAAGAGGTATAGTATCAAAGGTTATGATGGCATATACAGTTTCTGGTAAAATTTTGTCTAATAAGCATAAGCGTGGTCGACATGGTCAACTGACCGCAAGAAACAAATGGCCATTGTGATAATGTCAACGCAGTCAATGCAGTCCACAGCACGTGGTGTGAACAAACCCTAAAGTATTAATTGCAACTAAAAGTGCAACTAAAAGTGCAACTAAACTTTTTCAGTCCCCATTAACTATTTCTAATCCTTATGCTCCTAGCCCTCGTAAATAGATAGAAAGATATATTATCCACTTTCCGACCGCATAACCTAGTTATACGGCGTCAGAGTGGCACTCCTGCACTGGATGATGTACCTAGTACGTGATCTGGCACTTCCTGGTAGGGGTGGCGCAAGCCACCGGCAACACGGCTGTACTGTGGTTAGACACAGCACAAGCCGATCAGTGGGTGCTGGCCAATAGATGACAGCTGGCACCTGCTGATCAGTGAGCACTGACCATTCAAGCACTCGGGCACTGCCTGAGGGCCCGGGGTCAGTAGGGGGCCCCATGAAATGCCCCTGGCACCTTTTTTATAGGCTTTTTGGGTGTGTTTTGAGTGTGGCCAAGGACACAGGGGCCCCATGATCCCCTATTGCCCAGGGGCCCCATGAGTTGTCAGTCCGCCCCTAGTGAGGAGAGAGACAGAACAGAGCTCTGCCTATGTAAACAAGGCAGATCTCTGTCCTGTCAGCGGGGATGTGCTGGATTTTGTTTAACCCCTTCCCAACCAGTGTCATTAGTACAGTGTTAGTGCATACTGTATTTTTAGCACTGATCACTGTATTAGTGTCACTGGTTCCCACAAAGTGTCAGTTAGTGTCAGATTGTCTGCCACAATATCGCAGTCCCGCTAAGTCACTGATCGCTGCCATTACTAGTATAAAAATAAATAAATTTTTAAAAAATCCAGTATGTATCCCATAGTTTGTAGATGCTTTAACGTTTGCATAAACTTATCAATATATGCTTATTGGGATTTTTTACCAAAAATATGCAGCAGAATACAATTTGGCCTACGTTTATGAAGAAATTTGATTTTCGTTAAGGTTTTTATTGGATATGTTTTATAGCAGATAGTAAAAAATATTGTTTGTTTTTCAAAATTTTCAGTCTTTTTTCCCTTTATAGCACAAAAAAATAAAAAACCAAGTGGTGATCAAATACCACCAAAAGAAAGCTGTATTTTTGGGGAAAAAAAATATAAATTTAATTTGTATACAGTGCTGCATCACTGCGCAATTGTCAGTTAAACTAACAGTGCCAAAAAGCAAAAAATGGTCTGGCCACAAAGGGGGGTAAATCTTCTGGAGGTCAAGTGGTTAAATTTACTTGTTTTAATTTTTTTTTAAATTTCTTCAGTTGCTTCCTGGTTTCTGACCTAGGACAAAATGATGTCATACATCCCAGCAATCTTCATGGGCATTGTTTTTT
This sequence comes from Staurois parvus, assembly GCF_062004578.1. Taxonomy (NCBI): domain Eukaryota; kingdom Metazoa; phylum Chordata; class Amphibia; order Anura; family Ranidae; genus Staurois; species Staurois parvus. Next base: position 8,552,736 of record NW_028317886.1, read on the forward strand.
CTATCATCTGAAGAAGGGGAGGAGGGGCTTTCTCAGCTAAGCACACTCTCCTGCCTGAATGTCTGAGCTATAGGGAGATGGATTCCAGGAGGTAAATGCTACATGAGACCACTTCGACACTCCTATTGACTATATCTGTCTACAGTTTTACGGGTCGGACTCAGATTTTGTTGTATAGCCACAGAAGTTATCCTTATAGGACTATCTTGTACGTTCTTCTTTGCTTCTTTTGGATTTTTTTCTCTATTTTCTATATTATTATACAATTTCTTGATCTAACTTTGTACTGCTTTTATATTCTGAAAAAGCAATAAAAACATATTTGACTTTAAATGCTACATGTATCTGCTCTTACTCAAGGCAGCCGTTGCTAGAAATACTTCTCAACAAAATAAAACATGAAGACATGGATGGTTGGGTGAGTTTGCTTTGAATATTTAAATGAATTAAACAGCATTTTCAGTTCATGGCACTCAGATACAATTAAGTTCTGCTTTAAGTTAATCAGAATAAAATATGCCTATGTATGCATATTCCCTGTTATCTGCCACCATTACGTGTATCAGTTATTAAGAGGATTCTGCTATATATAATTTAATTCACAATTCAAACACTATATTTAGTATCGAGCAGAAATGTTTCCAAATCATCTGTCAGAAGCGTATAGCGTCCCTGGTAGTGAACTGTCACCCTCAAGGGCTACTTTGTTAGCTGGCTTCGCCCACCAGTGCCATTTTTAGCTGAGTGAGATGACATGTCCTGCTACCTCAGCATCCCGGGATTTCCCCCTCACATATCCCAGGAGGCTGCAGGAGCAGGGATGCACAGCAACCAGTGAACAGAGCTGGAACATGTCATTGGGAGCTGGCTGCTTGAACATAAAAAGGCAGCCAGCTTCTGATGACTGGGGAGATGGTGCAGGAACTACTCTCTGGCACCAGAGCAGCAGATTGAAGAATGACCAATGCTGAATCCATTGGGTAGGTGAGTATCTGAATCAAGGACTGCTCAGCAAAACAGTTTGGGGGTGGGTCCATAGTTATAAAATACAGTGAAGTTCCTCTTTGGACATGACCAATACACTGGAAGGGGCCCTATGATTGAATATAGCTCCGGGCCCAAAATCCAAGTAATCCATTGTTGTTTGGCTTCATTAGTTCAGTCATTGACCTGAAGGAGTATAGGGATATAGATTTTTGACTGTTGGTGAATTAGACCAGTTGGGGTTAACTCTCTATGTATAGAGGGCTTAAAATAAATGTTATAATCATACAGAGTTTATATAGCACCAACAGACTGCTAACATACTGCAGAAGATGGTCAGAGACCTACAAACATGCAGAAGATTTTACTGGAGACTGGGAACATGCCTCTAGATGTAATCATGGACTGGAGACATGTTACATGAGGCTATACGAGATTACTGCTCTCACAAACCCTTTACAAATCATTGCTTCCACATTTGTGCTCCCTTTAGCCCTCTCACAAATTGATTGTGCCACATTTGATTTTTCTCTTAGCAAGATCCATTATAAAAGTAAAAAGAAAAATTAAAAGGGTAAAGGGATGGATAGTACATAATAGGATCATGTTTAAGAAGTAAACAATACAATTTAAGCACAAGAAGCCTAAGACAGTCCATACATTATTCATTTTTTCATTCAACCAGCTGATTGTGCAAAAAAATGACCCAATTCTGCCATCCACACACTCATTGTGGATGGGAGAATCTTTCCCGCTGAGTCACTGTACTTTGATGACAGGGATACTTCCCCACCATCAGAATACACTAATTAATCGAGCAAAGCCAGACAGGGTGGTTTACAGAAGTCAAGATCAACTTCTGGACAACCAGCCTGTCAACACATGGATTGAAATTCTGCTGGACCCTGCTGAACTGGCCAATTTTTCGATCCATATGTGGCTGTCTTAATAATAATTTTCTTTACTAACCTGAGTGGGCACCCAGGTAAGGGAAACACAGACTTCTTTCTACATGTGCTCCAAGGTCAAAACAATCAATTCTAAGGGGTTACATATGGCTGCTGATCTGCAGGGTGGGCACCAGGGAAATAAAGTGAAAGCAAATGCAATCAACTAGCATTCTCAGAAGGAGGTCAGCTATGATAGCTCCCATATTTCTCACGTGACAGCTGTAATTTAAATATTGATTTCCAGAAACCCCTTTAACCAGCTCCCTACCATTTAAAAACAAAGTCTATTTCTGGAGTGCCATTTAGACAGCTTGCATCACAGACAAAGGGAACGGAGTCAATCCGAGTGGCTTTGTGCCTTGTGATCACTGCAAGGGCCAATGACAGTGGTCACAAATGTTAATGCATCCTGAGTTTCATCTGAAAACTTGCCCCTTCCTCTTCTTTCAGTGATTCATCCAGACTTCTTCATTCTTCCACAGCCAGCTCTTCTCCTGCCTGGTGCTGTGAGTAAAACTGCTCCCACTGACCACCAACCAAAGGGGGCACACTTATCAGCAAGAAGGGGGGAAGGCAATGATTACCACTGAACACATCAAAGGGGCATGCAGTGTTCATATAGATCTTAAAGGGGCAAACTCACCACTAATGTTATGGGGTAAAACAGCACTAATCATCAATGTTATACAGCACTCGCCATTGATCACAATATTAACAGGGGACACACAACACTGAACACAAACATTTAAAGGGGCACTCATCACCACCATAAGAGGTACTAACGCCATACCACTGAAATCTGCAAGCTTTTCTGTGCATTACATGGTCTTGACCACTCTGATTGCTCCATTGTATACACCACATCCTAAACTAAATCTAAGAATTGTTAGAATTAACCTACACTTTAATCTAACATTTTAATTAGGATATTGTAGCGATTCTAAATACAACCAACTGTAACATCCCATCCTGTGATTTATTCGGTATTTACTGTCTATTGAGCACAGAACTCTGGGCCACACATGTTTGTGTTTTATGCTCAAAGCAGGGGTGGACTGACAGCTCATGGGGCCCCTGGGCAATAGGGGATCATGGGGCCCCTGTGTCCTTGCCCAAACTCAAAAAAGCCTATGAAAAAGGTACCAGGGGCATCTCATGGGGCCCCCTACTGATCCACGGCCCTCGGGCAGTGCCCCAGTTTCCAAATGGTCAGTCCACCCCTGGTTCAAAGTGTATACTCCACACATAGTTACATAGTTCGTCTGGCTGAAAAAAAACAAAAGTCCATCCAGTTCAACCATTAAAAAACAAAAAGGTTATAATCCTATACCCACAGTTGATCCAGAGGCAGGCAAAAAAACCCAGCAAAACATGATCCAATATGCTCCTGCTGGGGAAAAAAATTCCTTCCTGATCCCCCTGATCTTGTAGATGTCACTTGTTTCATGTTGCCCCTGCGTGGGTATATATTTGTTCATTTTTTGTCTGTTTGCAAATTGTAATAAACAGATTTCTTAAAAAAAAAGTAAAGAAGATGTTAAACTTACCTGCTCTTTGCAGTAATATTGCACAAAGCTGGTCCCTTACCTCTTCTTTGGCGGTTGTCTACTCCTTCTTCCAGTGGGTAACCCCATAGCAAGCCTTGTGCTATGGGGACACCCATGAAGGCATGCTCCCAAGCTGCATCTATAGACACACACAGTGTGGCTCAGCCACTCCCCCTCCATTCCCTCCTCACACGATTAGACTGAAAGCAGCAGAAGTCTATGGTTGCCGCTGCTGTCTGTGTGTCCTATGAGAAGAAGAAGTCTGGAGTGATGCTGCAGACAGGACAGCACTGGATCATGAGGCAGGTAAGTGGGGGTGGGGGAGAAGGTGGGAGAACCATTTTTACCTTAATGTAGGAAACACATTAAGGTAAAGAAGAGTTTGCCTTTAGAATTACTTTAAAAGAAACTAATGTCTCAGTGGTTCTAGAAGCCGCTTACTTGGGCTTGTACGAAGCCCATAGGAATCAGCCGTATCGTGGTCTTAGGGTCCCCTTTCAAGGCCTGGAAAAATAGCTGTCCCTACAGCCCCTCCGCCCTCTGCCTCCTGGTCTCCGTATATTTCCCTGTGGTTCAATCTGCAGCTCCCTGATTTTTAAACCATTCCAGACCCCTCTCTTTGTGCTTCCAGGGGTATTAAGCATTTGAAGGACATTTGTGATAGGGGTAATATCAGTACTTTTGATAAATTTAAACAACATAACTTCCCAAATTCTTTGTTTTTCCAGTTCCTGCAGCTCCATCATGTCTATTCTTTTCATTTTAGGACTGACATACTCCATGTACTTCCAGATGACTTGGAATCCCTATAGCGTGCTGATGATTTAACTAAGTCCCTATTCACAATCTATAAAACTATACTGCCATCTGTTCATACTGGTCTTGAGTCCCTTCAATTAAGGTGGCGGGCGGAGATGCTGGAGCTGGATGGAGAGGATTGGGAGGACATTTTGGAGTACCCCTTTACTCATTTAGTAGCCACAAGGGATAGGCTGATCCAGCTCAAAATACTTCATATGACATATTTTACCTTGCAGCACCTTCATATAATTTACCCTACAGTAGAACCAAACTGCTGGAGGTGCTGCAGACTTTTTCCACATTTTTTTATCCTGCCCTCGTATACATACAGTACATTTTGGACAGAAGTCCTTCAATTCATCTGCTCAGTTACCATGATTTCTGTCCCCTGGCCGTCTGCTTATTGGATTTGGTCAGTCAGTTGACATTCTCTAGGGCTTCTTCAATAATTCTCAGTTTACTTCTCCTTTATGCTACAAAGACCATTGTGTTGGCCTGGAAATCTGATGGACCCCCTACCTTAGGCTGTTGGAAGAAGTTGGGCAGTGCAGTGATTCCCTTATATAATTACATATCTCTCTTAAGTTTGTCTAAATAAATTTCATAAAGTGTGAGACATGTGGCTGGAGTCCTCTTCTACTGCCAACACCAGAGAGAATAACATGCCTACTTGATTTCAAGCTCGACACATCATGGATATTTTCACATGATGGGAGATTGGTGAAGATATGTTAGTCTTGGTCTTTACTATACACCCCCCTCCTGCCTTACCTAGTAACCCTCACTTTTTGGAGAGGGGAGTAGTAGTGAACTTTTCTTTGGTATCCTCTGATGTATGGTCTAATGACTTTAAAAGAGAAGTGTGGGATTGTAAAAAAAATAAACACACATACTCACCTAGATGGCTGCAGCATTGATCTGATACTACATCTGTCCCCCACCAGCTCTACACCAAAAACTAAGCGATCAAACCTCTGATTGTTCAGTTCTTGGGTCCACTCTGAGTACACAGCAGTGACTGTCAGTCTCCACTCGCTGTTATGCCCCTCCAGCACTCATTGGAGCGCCAGACTATGGTAGGGTGGGAGCAGCTGGCTCAAGCTCTCAGCAGCATGCTGAGAGGCTGAACCAGCTTCTGGACAGGCATCTGGGTGGATCCTGGCAAAATTGTTGGGATCCCTGATGAGCCTGGACCGTTTATGTGATGTCAGCTGTCAGTGGGCTTTAGCCTGCTGTCAGCTGAATCTGGGTCACAGGAGTGCAGAACTAAGTATACTCCTGTGATCCACAGGAGAAGTGTGACCAAATGACCTATGGCCATATTTCTCCTTTAAGTAGATTTTCTTTAAGCAAATCCTAAAGCATTAGCATTATTTCTGCAATATGGAACATTTATCAATTATGATATTGCTTTTATTGTCAGCTCATAAAAGTTTAATTGATACAATGATTACATCAGACCTGAGGACACTGGACCAAGTTATTTTAAAAGTACAACACTGAGGTGAGAAATAAGAACTGCCTCTGCTCACCTTCTTCTGAACATGCCATTGCTTGGCCTGGTTTCCATGATTCGGAATTATAGACCTTGCACAAACTTGCAGCAAAAGAAAAAAAAAGTCAGAACTCCCTATCTCATTTGGTAACTGAAGAGGACAAAAGGAAACCTGGTGTAATTTGCAAGTTGTGACTTCCCAGGCACTCTTTTCCTGTCCTATATGACAGCACTAGGTGTCTGAGAGACCAAGCAATGGTGCCATCACTGAGAAGGAAGAGGAATGAGTCACAGAATAGCAGGTGAGTGAAAGAAAGGTGAGTGTGCTGCTACAGAGGTCAACAATTAGGTAAACCACTTGCTGCGCTTCTCACTTCTCGGCATGTTCTGATGTCTTTCTGGTAGGGATGGAGTTGCACTGGTATGGCCGAGGGCTGGGCTAAGAAAGAAGCCCGTGGTTTATGTGTCCCTGGAGTGGCAGTCCAGGGGTGTCAAAATTCTCACAGTGAAGGAGCTCACTGGGAGTTTTAGGCACCTTGGTCACTACACAGGTCACATTTATTTTTTTATTCCTGGCCGAATGGCCCACCATAGTACTTCACTATGGCACAATAGCACTTTTCCACTTCCCCCTTCCCTTTTCTTTCATGTTTGTTTGTCACTTGCACTTTTTGCACAGCACTGTACGCACTTTTACTTTCCCTGATTAGTAGTGTGTAGGTTCTCAGGCCTGTCCTGAAAGTCTTGGGGGGGAGGCATGTGGTCTTTTGGTCAGGGTCTCTTCCTCTCATGGGTTATCCCTTTGGGGGAGCCCCACTTAGTACTTGGGGTGGCCATGCTTTGGCAGGCCTCCTGAAGAAAGGGGTCTGCCTGTTTTCGGCTGGCTAGACCTAGTGAGTGCTTTAGTCCCCGTCAGGAGCCTTGCGCCCCGGGGGATCAGGGCTAGGGCCATTTCTCTTCAGAGGAGGGCCAGACGTACACCATGTGCACTTTTTTGTGTGCTTCACTTTCTATATGCTTACCTTTTTTTGCACTGGGTGCTAGTTAAAAAAAAAAAAAAAACTTGCTGTGCTGAAAGGACAGCACAGGTTCACTTAAAGCTGAACTCCAAGTATGATCTTTAATGCATACCTACATCGGTCCAGCTTGGACCTCATACCTGAGGGACTGTTGGGGAGGCTAACAAACACTATAGTAGTCAGCACTACTATAGTCATAGCAGCAATCTGCTGGGTCCCGCACCAAACTCCCCCACTGCACACTGATCACAGAGGCTTGGAACTTTTGGTGTTTACATAAAACCTAGTATTTTTTTCAATGAATACAGGAAATTTTTTTAGATTGGATAAGGTGGAGATTGTAACATCACCTTCTCTCCTCTCCACCTCATCCAATCACAGAACACCTTCATTGAAAAAATACAAGGTGTTCTGTGAATGGCAGCAACTCCCTGTGGTCAGTGTGTAGTGATGAAGATGCTCAGCACAGGACTCATAAGATTGTGGCTATCACAGTAGTAGTGCCAACTTCTACAGTAATTGCCAGCTGCCCCAGTGGCCCTTCCGGTATGGGATATGCATATTTACATTGGTCCAAGCTGAACCAATGTAACTAGGCAATGAAGATCATGCCTGGAATTCAGCTTTGAGGAGAAAATGTGAATTAATGCGTTTGCACTTTTGTGTCCTTGTTGACCTGATGGTGTAATACTGTATCTGTATCTACATGCATTATTAAAAAAAAAAAGAAATGATCAGTCTGGGCAAAAACATTAATTTATATGCAACCTAGAAAAACTATTATTTTGGTATTAATTTAAAAAATAATTTCTAGTGATCAAGCCTTCAGATCATCAATCCATGTATGGCCAGCATAAGGCCTCATTGACACTTGAGCATAGTGGAAACTTGCATTCCTGCCCATGTTTTTTTTGCATGTTTTTAAGCTTGTTGCGCATAGAGCAGCCCATTCACCTGAATGCACTGCCCTATGCTGGACAAATGCCCCAAGGAAGCTCCAGAACCTTTTTTGGAATGGAGTGTTGTGCATTTTTTCACCATATGTTTTGGCGCATTTGCCATGTGGCAAAACGTGCATCAGCTACCCATGCTTGAAATGCTATTAACAATTAATGACCCCGCAAACATGATATAGGTTTGCAGAGCAGTTCCAAAATGTGCAGCAAAATGCTCATTTTCAGTGCACTTTGTTGTGCATTCCAGAAATGTCAGGTGTGAATAGAACCTAAGATTTCAATAATGTGCACAATTGTAACTATGGCTCCATGGTTTGGTTTGAAAATTCTTCTATCCTGGACTTCTGCAGTAAAATCTCATCTGATGAAATATCAAAGGCAATGGGGAAGCAGGAGGGCTTGAAGGAGTATATAGTGTTCTTATAGATGACTGAATGCATTGTTCTTATAGAAGACTGAATGCATTTACATAAAGAACAACTGAGTACTGTCCCTGATATTTGCACCAACTTCCAGATTTTCAGGACAAGCTTTCAGGGTGTACCCCCTTCTTCATGGTCCAAGCGGTACTCATACATTTAGTACTGATTGAACCTTGAAGAAGGGGGTACAACCAAAAAACTTGTCCTGAAAATCTGGAAGTTAGTGCAAGTAAAAAAATATCATGGACAGTATTCAATTGTTCTTGTTGCAAGTGCAATAATACAGTTATAATCACCTAAACAAAACGACACCCTTTGCATTATAAAACATTAAAGCTGTCAGAAGCCTGGGCAATTTAAACTGAGCATATGATGAAACAACTTAGATACTGAGCTTACCTAGGTACAGAGTTTACCACTGAAAATTGCATTTCGAAAAGTCCACAAGACTCAGAGCTATCGGCAGCATAATTTATGGTGGACCAATAACCAGCATCAAAAACTGAGCGGAGCAGTGGACACTTGACTTTTACATGAAAAGCTTAGATTTGCAAATAACTTCACTGTAGCCCCTGCAAGTGTATTCTTTTATAGTGTGCTCTGTTTCAGCTTTTGCAACATACTTACTTTAAGTGGAGTTCTTCAGCAGTTCTCTAAGCCTGTTTATAATTCATATAATAAATATAGGCTTTTAATTAGTAACTCATATTGATTTTTCAGGTTATGTGGCTGATTAATTTAATTTAAATCACCAAATCAATCTAATTTACTGCATAACTGTATTCTATTTGTTTAAAGGAATATATTTTTGAACAATCCCTATAACAAAAGTTTTAGGTAGGTGTGAAGAAACGCTGTAAAGTGAGAATGCTTTCAAATATATAATTGAATGTATTATTGTCATCAATTTACAAAATGCAAAGTGAACAAACAGAAGAAAAATCTAAATCAAATCAATATTTGGTGTGACTGCCTTTTGGCTTCAAACCAGTATCAATTCTTATACATGCATGTTTTGTACACTTGCACAAAATCAGGGATTTTGTAGGATTAGAGTCAGATGTATGATTAACCAATCATACCAAAAAGGTGCTAATGATCATTAATTTCATATATAGGTTGAAATACAGGCATTAACTGAAACAGAAACAGCTGTGTAGGAGGCTTAAAACTGGGTGAGGAACAGCCAACAGGTTTTTGAAGACAGTTTCATGTCACAGTTCATACACCATGGCAAGTCCGAGCACAGCAACAAAATACAAGGTAGTTACTATACTGTATCAGCAAGGTCTCTCCCAAGCAAAGATTTAAAAATGGACTGGTGTTTGAAATCATTGGTACCATTTCAAATGGTGAAGAGCAGTCTGGTGGCCATGATGATGTGTGATCGGCTCCAAATTTATTCTGCAGAAGGACAATGACCCCAAAATACAGCCAATGTCATTAAGTATGGGCAGCACAGTGGATAAATGGTTAGCACTTGTTGGTTTCTAATCCCTACCGCGGCACCACCTGCCTGAAGCTTGCATGTTCTCCCTGTGCCTGCGTAGGTTTCCTACGGGTACTCTGGTTTCTTCCCACACTCCAAAGACATGCTTTTAGGTTAATTGCTTCCTGTCTAAATTGGACATAGTATGTATGAATGTGAGTTAGGGACCTTAGAATGTATACTCTTTGAGGGTTAGGGACTGATGTGAATGTACAAGATATATACAGTTGTGTTCAAAATAATAGCAGTCTGTTGAAAAAAGTGAATAAAGCTCAAAATCCTTCTAATAGCTTTTATTTCCATACACACAAATGCATTGGGAACACTACACATTCTATTCCAAATCAAAACATGAAGAAAAATATATCAAATTTGTGTTGTTCCTCTAAAAAAATTGAGGAAAAGTGAATATTAGACTGTTCAAAAAAATAGCAGTGTTTGTATTCTTCTTTACAAACTCAAACATTCACTATATAAACTGAAAAATGTTTGAAGATTTTGCTTTCCTTTGAATCACTTAATTAATATTTAGTTGTATAAGCACTGTTTCTGAGAACTGCTGTACATCTGTGTTGCATGGAGTCAACCAACTTCTGGCACCTGTGAACAGGTATTCCAGCCCAGGATGATTGGACTACAATCCACAGTTCTTCTCTATTTCTTGATTTTGCCTCAGAAACTGCATTTTTGATGTCACCCCACAAGTTTTCTATTGGATTAAGATCCGGGGATTGGGCTGGCCACTCCATAACGTCAATCTTGTTGGTCTGGAATCAAGATGTTGCACGTTTACTGGTGTGTTTGGGGTCGTTGTCTTGTTGGAACACCCATTTCAAGGGCATTTCCTCTTCAGCATAAGGCAGCATGACCTCTTCAAGTATTCTGATGTATTCAAACTGATCCATGATCCCTGGTATGCGATAAATAGGCCCAACACCGTAGTATGAGAAACATCCCCATATCATGATGCTTGCGCAACCATGCTGCACTGTCTTCACAGTGTACTGTGGCTTGAATTCAGTGTTTGGGGGTCATCTGACAAACTGTCTCCGGCCACTCGACCCAAAAAGAACAATCTTACTTTCATCAGTCCATAAAATGTTGCGCCATTTCTCTTTAGGTCCATCAATGTGCTGTTTGGCAAATTGTAACCTCTTCAGCACATGTATTTTTTTCAACAGTGGGACTTTGCGGGGGCTTCTTGCAGATAGCTTGGCTTCACATAGGCGTCTTCTAATTGTAACAGTACTCCCAGGTAACTTTACACCTTCTTTGATCTTCCTGGAGCTGATTGTTGGCTGAGTCCTTGCCATTTTGGCTATTCTTCTATCCATTCGAATGGTAGTTTTTCGCTTTCTTCCACTTCTTTCAGGTTTTGGTTGCCATTTTAAAGCATTTGCGATCATTTTAGCTGAGCAGCCTATCATTTTCTGCACTTCTTTATATGTTTTCCCCTCTCCAATCAACTTTTTAATCAAGGTACGCTGTTCTTCTGAACAATTTCTGGAACGACCCATTTTCCTCAGAATTTCAGAGAGAAATGCACTGTAACCAGCATGTACAACATTTGCTGCCTTCCTTCCTTAAATAAGGGCAATAATTGCCACCTGTTTTTCAAAGAATGAATGACCTCACTAATAGAACTCCACACTGCCATTATTTTGAACATGCCCCTTTCAATTAGTGATTCAATTACACAAAATCAGCAGCATGCATGTCATGACTGTTGGGTCTGTTGGATTTCTATTACTCTACTATACCTGCTAGTAAATTATTTGCTATGTAGAAATATCATTTCTACCAAAAACAGTGATTGATCAGGTAAGTGATGTCTGACTGCTATTATTTTGAACACAACTGTATATACATGTAAAGCACTGTGTAAATTGATGGCGCTATATAAGTCCCTGTAATAATATTAATAATTAAGAACTATCTTCAGTGTAAAAGAGAACAAGGAGTCCTGGAAGTGATGGTGTGACTCCCACAGAGCCCTGATCTCAACATCATTGAGTCTGTCTGGGATTACATGGAGAGACAGAAGGATTTGAGGCAGCCTACATCCACAGAAGATCTGTGGTTACTTCTCCAAGAAGTTTGGAACAACCTACCTACCAAGTTCCTTTAAAAACTTTGAGCAACTGTACCTAGAAGAATTGATGCTGTTTTGAAGGCATAGGGTGGTCACACCAAATATTGATTTGATTTGGATTTTTTTTCTGTTCATTTACTTTCCATTTTGTAACTGATAAAAATAAACTATTAACACTTCTATTTCTGAAATCATTCTTAATTTAAACTTCTCCACAGTAATATATGATGGGCGTTCAAGTCAAACCGTAATTTTTAAATTTACATGTTTAAAAAGGGATGCTAGCGTAGCGGTACTACACGCAGTAGTAAGTGGCAAGTTTGTCCTATTACTGATAGGCAACACACATGTCACGGGCCAGTTCAGAGACCGCTAATCAAGATGGCAGAGAACGGTGTTAGTGCGTGCATGGAACAGCATGTGGTGATGAAGTTTCTTTTGAACAAAGGTGTAAAACCCACAGATATATACAGAAGACTTCAAGCACAGTACGGTGATAAGTTGCTCAACCACAGTAAGACATATGAATGTTATAAACGTTTCAAAGATGGCTGTATGTCTGTGACGATCTCGGCCATTGTGGTTCCCAGCCCACAGCAGTCATTCCTGTGAGCATTCAGCGAGTGGAAGCATCTGATCCTGGATAAACAATGCATAACCTGCCATGAAAAAGCACAAGAGACAAATCTTTCTGTGGGAACGATGGACACAATAATGATGAAATGAAGCAAGTTGTCCTAGGATGGTTTAGGTGTACTGACAAATATTTCTATGCTGAAGCTTTCCAGGCATTAGTTTAATGCTGGTATAAGTGTATAAATGTAGCAGGGGAGTATGTTGAAAAATAAATGCAGTTTTTTAAAATTATGTAAACTCAGAAGTCTTGGTTTGACTTGCACGCCCCTCGTATATACTGTGGATAGTGTTTTCCCCTTTTTTATGGTATTGGTGCACTTGCTTGCACTGGCAACATGTCCCAAGACAGAAACAAGGTTGTTGAACCATTTGTTGTTTATCCCAGATGTCCTTTTGCTGTTGTATTGATGTGTTATGGTTCAAGTTCAACCCAGTAAACACAAGATTTGTTCAATAACCAAAGAGTTACTTATTCACTCTTTCTTCAAGTAAAAATGGTTGTTCTTATGTGTTTGGTAACCTATAAACTCCCAGTATACAGTATGTACTACAAGGGCACAGTCTTTCCAAATTCAGCAGCTGTAAAGTAGGGGTTACAAAGTTATAGCAATTTTACAGCAGTCACCTTCCTCCCCAATAACAAGCATTGGGATAAGTATTACCCAGACCAGTGGCATGAAATCAGAGACAAGCTGAGTCAGTTAAAGGAGAATTAAATTAATCAATTTAAAAGTTTCCCAAAACAGTTACAATTACGGCATGTTGAAAATGATAATACAGTCACGGTTGCTTGTGGTCCCAATCCAACTGTCAAGCCATCGAATGGTTGGTGTCATAATTGACACAACACCAGACAGACAATGTGAAGCACCCTGGAAACTGCAGATCAAACAGAAGCTAAGATCACAGCTTCCTTGGCTGTAAATGAGAGGCTGACAGCTGCTGTGGCTGGATGGTGCACATAGCAGTAATTACATACAGGTGAAATTCGAAAAATTAGAATATCATGCAAAAGTTCATTTATTTCAGTAATGCAACTTAAAAGGTAACACTAATATATGAGATAGACTCATCACATGCAAAGCAAGATAGTTGAAGCCGTGATTTGTCATAATTGTGATGATTATGGCTTACAGCTCATGAAAATCCCAAATCCACAATCTCAGAAAATTAGAATATTGTGAAAAGGTGCAATATTCTAGGCTCAAAGTGTCCCACTCTAATCAACTAATTAAGCTATAACACCTGCAAAGGGTTCCTGAGCCTTTAAATGGTCTCTCAGTCTGGTTCTGTAGGAATCACAATCATGGGAAAGACTGCTGACCTGACAGTTGTGCAGAAAACCATCATTGACACCCTCCATAAGGAGGGAAAGCCTCAAAAGGTAATTGCAAAAGAAGTTGGATGTTCCCAAAGTGCTGTATCAAAGCACATTAATAGAAAGTTATGTGGAAGGGAAAAGTGTGGAAGAAAAAGGTGCACAAGCAGCAGGGATGACCTCAGCCTGGAGAGGATTGTAAGGAAAAGGCCATTCAAAAGTTTTGGGGACTTTCACAAGGAGTGGACTGAGGCTAGAGTCAGTGCATCAAGAGCCACCACACACAGACGGATCCTGGACATGGGCTTCAAATGTCGTATTCCTCTTGTCAAGCCGCTTCTGAACAACAAACAACGTCAGAAGCGTCTTACCTGGGCTAACGAAAAACAGACCTGGTCTGTTGCTCAGTGGTCCAAAGTTCTCTTTTCTGATGAGAGCAACTTTTGCATCTCATTTGGAAACCAAGGACCCAGAGTATGGAGGAAGAATGGAGAGGCACACACTGCAAGATGCTTGAAGTCCAGTGTGAAGTTTCCACAGTCTGTGTTGATTTGGGGAGCCATGTCATCTGCTGGTGTTGGTCCACTGTGCTTTATTAAGTCCAGGGTCATCGCAGCCGTCTACCAGGAGATTTTGGAGCACTTCATGCTTCCTTCCACAGACGAGCTTTATGGGAATGCTGACTTCATTTTCCAGCAGGACTTGGCACCTGCCCACACTGCCAAAAGCACCAAAACCTGGTTCAATGACCGTGGGATTACTGTGCTTGATTGGCCAGCAAACTCTCCTGACCTGAACCCCATAGAGAATCTATGGGGCATTGCCAAGAGAAAGATGAGAGACATGAGACCGAACAATGCAGAAGAGCTGAAGGCCGATATTGAAGCATCCTGGTCTTCCATAACACCTCAGCAATGCCACAGGCTGATAGCTTCCATGCCACGCCGCATTGAGGCAGTAATTGCTGCAAAAGGGGCCCAAACCAAGTACTGAGTACATATGCATGCTTATGCTTTTCAGAAGTCCGATATTGTTCTATGTACAATGCTTGTTTTATTGATTGCATGTAATATTCTAATTTTCTGAGATTGTGGATTTGGGGTTTTCATGAGCTGTAAGCCATAATCATCACAATTATGACAAATCATGGCTTGAACTATCTTGCTTTGCATGTAATGAGTCTCTCATATATTAGTTTCACCTTTTAAGTTGCATTATTGAAACAAATGAACTTTTGCACGATATTCTAATTTTTGGAGTTTCATCTGTATAGGGACCAGTATGCTCCCAGGAACGAATAGTCAGAATGCAAGCAGTCAGCATTCTGAACATTTGTCCCTGGTCACATACAGCCCTACACATGAGTTTATGAAACACTAGAGTTTCTTGCTCCTGGACTAAATGCCCATTGTGCACGAGGCCTGAAGTATATGTCTGGCCAAAACTTTTATTTTAGTTTTGTATACAGAAGGGAAGGGTTAGAATCTCTGTTGGATTTTTACTTCTTTCCGGAGAAACATTCCAACAGTAACATAAGACAGAAATAAAAATACGTTTTAGTATACCAGGGTAGAGTTACTGTTCATGTCCAGGAAAAAGCTAGATTTGTCTTGAACATTGCAGATTTAGTTCTGCAAAGTTAGAAACGAACATATGTGCCACAATTTTCATAATAATATGCACATAGAAGTAATTATGTTTGTATATTTACGCACAAGGCATTGGAACTCATTTAAAATTCAGCAATGTACTATCATCATAATGACACAGTAAGCCCCCTACAGCTTTAGGGAAGGGGTATGTAGTAATTAAAAATAAAAAATGGAGTTGGGTTGCCATTAACCACTTACCTCCAGAAGGGTTTACCCCCATTCATGATCAGGCCATTTTTTGCAATTTATCACTGCACTACTTTAACTGGCACTCTCGCTGTCATGCAACACTGTACCAAAATGAAACTTACTGTATATAATTTTTATTCACACAAAAGGAGCTTTCTTTTGGTGGTATTTGATCACTACTTGGTTTTTTTAATTTTTTATTATATAAAAGGAAAAAAAGGAGCATTTTGGGAAAAGAAACTTTTTCTACTTTCTGTTATAAAATACTTCCAAAAAAAAAAATAAAAATATGTTTTTTTTCATACATTTAGGCCAAAATGTATTCAGCTATGTGTCTTTGGAAAAAAATCCCAATAAGTGTATATTAATTGGTTTGTGCGAAAGTTACAGCGTCTACAAATTATGGTATAGATACTGGAATTTACACAGCTATGATGCTATATTTGTAATGGCGGTGATCCGCAATTTATGGTGTGATAGTATGGCAGGCAACCTGGCACTAGCTGACAATGCCTGGGAGGTACACTAATTGACAATCACATAAATAGTGACACTAATACAGTGATCAGTGCTAATACTGTACACTGTTACTGTACTAATGACACTGGCTGAGAAGGGTTAACATCTAGGGGCAATCAAAGGGTTAATTGTGTGCCTAACAATTATAATGAGTGTAATATGTGCTGCTTTTACTTTACTGTATGGCTGATTATTCTAATAAACAGCCAGATCACTGTACCCTGTACATAGAGTTCTGTGTTTTGTAAACACAGAACTCTGTGTTTGATTGCACACTGCTGATTTACTTATTTCAGGCAAAATTATTGGCTGAAATCAGGTGCCAAACTTGTGCCGTGCCCAATCACAGCATGGGTCGGCAGGGGGTGCGCATTTGTGAGTCGATACATGCACGCCCCAAATCTGGAAGTCCAGCGTCCAACGTGCCAGTACATCACCCAACCTGCTCATGCTGCTCAGCAAGTGGATAAAGAGGAACTTAACTCAAAAGGAGAAGTCAAGTGAAGGCATTATATACCTTCCTACCGCCACCTTTTTTCACCTACATAGGACGTGCAATGATCCTGTTTCAAAGTACATCCACACCAGATGCCTTAGGCGGCTATTCCAGTGTGGTCCCACTCCATGACAAGCCAAAATACCTTGTCTCCGTTGTGCCTGGTTCACACCACTGTGTTACAGTGGTGTTGGGTCAGTGTGCGCTGAAAACAAAGTACTGTGTGTAATATGACACAATCCACCACCAATTAGATTTAATGAAATATCTGTGTGACATTTCAATAAAGTTCATTAAAAAAACTGACTGCACTGTAGCAGCTCCGTTGTAATGCAGTGGCTGGTGTGAATTAGCCCTCATGGTGTAACTTGTTGCCCTGTGTGCACAGCCTATAGTAGAGTGAGTCTGGGTTCATACTGATGCGGTGCGGAATTTGCAGTGTTTTCTGTGCTAATTCCGCATCGCATCAGAATCGTACCCCATTCATGCGTACCGCTGCGAGTGTGTATGTTATGTTAACAACACTACGAAATCGGTCCACAAAACGCGGTGCGATGTGCAGAATCAGATTGCATAGGTGCAAATACCCATGCGAACCGATTCTAGTGCGGACCCAAAAAAGGGTTCTGCACCTTTTTGGTGCGGGTGAGGTGCGATTAGAGCCATACAAAATGTATGGCTCCAATCACACCACACACAATTCACAAGTGATTTGCACAGGAATGCAGTGCGGTTCCTGTGCGAATCACATGCGATTTACCGAACTGCATATATGTGAACCCGGGCTAAATCGTTACTTAAGTGTCTGTTCGTGTTCAAACTTGAGGCATGCAGTATGGCACTGTACAGATTAATGCATAACCTCTGTCTGTAGTGTGAGAACTGAACTTCTTGTGAAGAAACTACATATCTGTCAGGGTCCTGTCCACGGCAGGAGTTCTGGAAGATCTGGCACTTCTGGCAATACTCTACATGGCCGCAGAAGTACACATCAGCCTCAGTCTGGTGCCAGACGGCCTTTATAAGGAGGCTCATCACTTCCTCTGGTTGCTGGATGATCTTTAGCTCCCCGTGCCCTGTTCCCTGTTTCCTGTGTTCTGACTTGTGATTTCCTGTTACCGACTCGGCTTGGTCCTGGACCTTTCTACTCTGATTTACCCCTGATCTGACCTCGGCTTGGCTTACGGATACCCTCTCTCTCTCTCGCTCCTCTGTGAATGACCTCGGCTTTCCCATCTGACTACGTCAGCTTTGATTCCCACCTGGTACCTGACCTTGGCTTGAACCGACATCGCAGTAAACATCCAAATCCCGGAAGGGCTTGCATACCACGCACAGACGCCTCCTGTCTGCGGACCTATCTCCGTGCACCAGCTGTGCTTCTGAGTGGACGATGAACCAGCACTCCTACAGGCAACCTGTGCAACTTTGGGCCTGACTCCCGCTGTCCCACTTTCAAGGGAGTCCGGAACTTAGCCGCAAGGGAAGCCCTCTCTCCACTGGCCTCCATCACCAGGTACGTGATAGTATCATCCAGCCAGTATGTCCGAGGCCGAGAGAGGCGCTTCCACACTAGAGGCCCTGTGCCAACAGATGACGGCACTTACCAAAGCAGTGAAGGATTTACAGCAAGGATACTTCCAGCTAGAAGGGTGTCTTCACTCCCTCTCTACTTCCGTGGACCAGCATCCCTCCGCCAGTTCCAACCCAGTAGCCGCACCTGCCAGTCAGTCTCCTGCCACCACTCCTGCTATTGTGTTACCACCTCTGGAACCCAGAGTTCCTACTCTGGAACATTTTCTCGGGGATCGACGTAAGTTCAGAGCTTTCAAGAATGCCTGTGAATTATATTTTGCTCTGCAACCCAGGACCTTTTCTCTGGAAGCGATCAAGGTCGGGTTCATCATCTCCCTCTTATCTGAAGAACCTCAGTCTTGGGCACATAGTCTTCTGGAACAAAAGAGCCCAGCACTCAAATCAGTGAGTGAATTCTTTGAAGCCATGGCTGCCCTCTACGACGATCCCCAGAAGACCTCCACTGCTGAGTCTGCCCTCCATGCTCTACTACAAGGTCGGCGGCCTGTGGAGGACTACATAGTGGAGTTCCATAAATGGTCAGCAGACACTGGTTGGAACGATGCAGCATTGAAGTACTAGTTCTGCCTAGGCCTGTTCGAGTCCCTCAAGGACGAGTTAGCTAGGGTGGAAGCTCCCTCCTCCTTGGAGAATCTTATCCTGCTCGCTACCCGGTTGGATCAGCATCTACGGGAAAGACGCGCTGAGCGTACTCATACATTTTGGCCCACTTGGGTTCTGCCAAAAATTCCGGGGCCAACGGCTCCTGCCCTTGCTCCGCAACCTATCAACAATTCGGAGGTAGAACCTATGCAAATCGGCCTTCTCCGACCTGCCTTAACTCCGGAAGAAAGGCTACACAGACAGCAAGGCAACTGCTGTCTGTACTGTGGGGCCACGGGCCACTTCCTGCGTAACTGCCCAGTATGCCCAAGTAAGTCCAGCCAGCCTCAACCTTCGTACCTTCAGCTATCCGGGACTTTAACTACCCATGTCATTCTCCCCATGTCTTTGCAGGTGGCTGGAAGGGACGTCAAGTTGTAGGCAGTCCTTGACTCGGGAGCTTGTAGCTGCTTCTTAGACATCCAATTGGCCAAGGACTTACACATCCCTCTTCTGCCTAAGAAACAGAGACTTGACGTCTTACTTGCGGATGGCACTTCTCCGAGTTCCAGACCTGTTACCCAGGAAACCACTCCTATTCTTGCAACCACCAACTCCAGCCATCAGGAGTTTATTCGCTTTGACATAATCAGATCCCCCATGTTTCCAGCCATCCTAGGAATACCCTGGTTGCATGTGGCAGGCGTAGCACCCTTTGGTGCCTAGTGCGCTGTGGCATTAGAAAGATTATGCAATTGCTGTTTCTTTGTTTGATTAGACTGACTTTACTCTGTAATTCCTCCAATGCCGCTCTATGGATGCAGTAGGTTTAAAGAGCAAACCGAATACTTTAGTTAACTTCTTTAATAACTTCAATCTTCTTCATATAACACTGCTTACAATGGCTTGTTTCATTTATCATACAGTAGCTTATTTCTTTCATATTACAGTGGTTTGATTCGATAGCTTATCTCGATAGGTTCAATAGATTCGATAAATTTGTTCTGTATATTTCGATAGATTGATAAATTCACTTGGATTTATAAATTCGTTAGATTACTCTACAGTGACTTGATTCGTAAGTTCGTAAATTCGGTGGAACTACAAGTAAACACACACACAACAGTTTTTAGACACAGATCTACCTGCACTGTTAAACAATAGAGGAACACACAAGTGCATTAAATACCTATTTGGCCTTCTCTGCCTCCATGGAGCTTCTCTGATTGGAACTGTCTGTTTCCTCCTCTGTCTGGTGAGCATGTGTCTCCAGAACAATCCAGCAGGGAGTTTTACACAGGCATAAATGTGAAACTGGCTGGGATTGGTTAGGGCTCTGTACAGTGTGAGGCTGTCTGTGATTGGCTCAGTTCTATACTAACTCTTAAAGGCATATTTTCCTTTTCTGCTTCTGCTATCACAATGAATATATAAATGTCATATAACAATCAAAGACATAAATCACAGCAATGATTCTGCTTTTGGCTTTAACATATGCACATATACACTGTACTGAGGTTATTGGCAGGTTTGGTATACACATATATGTGAACCATATTAGCAACCTAGGACTGGTATTAGCTGGCCAGCTACATTGCAAGCCCACAATCCACAGATCAATTGGCCCAAGAAGGAAATCATCTTTTCTTCGGAATATTGTCTACAACACTGTGGTGCCCCTACACCCACCAATTCTTCCGTATGTCTCTCAGTCCAACCTTCACCAGAGGCCAGTCAACTAGTTCCCTCTACCTACCATGACTTGATGTGTTTGATAAAAAAAAGGCCGACACATTGCCTTCTCATCGGTCTTACAATTACCCAATTGAGTTACTCCCAGGAGCAGAAATACCATTTGGGCGAATTTTCCCATTATCCGAGCTTGAACTGGAAGCCCTCCGGCACTATCTAGACTAGAATATCACTAAAGGATTCATCTGCCCCTCTTCCTCTCCTGCCGGGGCTGGTATTTTCTTTTTAGAAAAAAAAGATCGGTCTCTTAGACCGTGCATTGACTACAGGGAACTTAATAAAATTACCATCAAAAACCGGTATCCTCTTCCTCTGGTGTCCGAGTTATTTTGGAGATTTCGATCAGCTCGAGTCCTCACTAAATTGGACTTTCGGGGGTCCTACAATTTAGTCCGTATAAGAGAGAGCGATGAGTGGAAGACCGCCTTCAGAACACGCTTCGGACAGTTTGAATATTTAGTGATGCCGTTTGGGATATGTAATGCCCCTGCTACGTTCCAACATTTTGTGAACTACATCTTTAGAGAATACCTAGACCTTTTTGTGATAGTCTACCTGGACGATATCCTAATTTTCTCTACCTCCCTGGAACTCCATCGTGATCACGTTAGGAAAGTGCTAAACACTCTAAGGATGCATGGCTTGTACAGTTGTGTCCAAAATTATTCAACCCCCAATGCTGTAAAGGGGTTTAGGGACTATAGTGTACATTTGGAATTGTATTCAGAATCAAATCCTACAAGGACGTTGTAACTACCCAAATGCAACTAAAATGACATCAATTGTTTATGTAATACAGTAGTAAATGGTTCTTATGTGGTTTCTTCATTGCCACAATTATTCAACCCCTTAAAGACTACCACTCTGAAGAACAGAGGTTCATACAGGTGCTTTCCATCAGGTATTGAAAACACCTGTGGATGTCACCGAGCAGCAATCAAGCATAATAAGCACCAATTAGGCAGCTTTAAAATGACTGTGATACTCAGCTCCTTCTAGACATTTACTGGTGTGGTTACAAACATGGTGAAGGCAAGAGAATGGTCCAGGAAGACAAGAGAAGAGGTGATTTCTCTTCACAGGAAGGGCAATGGCTATAAGAAGATTGCAAAGATGTTAAACATACCAAGAGACACCTTAGGAAGCATCATTCGCAAATTCAAGGCAAAGGGCACTGTTGAAACGCTACCTGGTCGTGGCAGAAAGAAGATGCTGACTTCGACTGCTGTGCGCTACCTGAAGCGTAGAGTGGAGAGAAGTCCCCGTGTGACTGCTGAGGAACTGAGAAAAGATTTGTCAGATGTGGGTACAGAAGTTTCAGCCCAGACAATAAGACGCACACTGCGTAATGAAGGCCTCCGTGCCAGAACTCCCAGGCGTACCCCCTTGCTGTCTCCAAAGAATAAGAAGAGTCGACTGCAGTATGCCAAAAGCCATGTGGACAAACCACAAAAGTTGTGGGATAGTGTTCTGTGGACTGATGAAACAAAATTAGAACTGTTTGGGCCCATGGATCAACGCTATGTTTGGAGGAGGAAGAACAAGGCCTATGATGAAAAGAACACCTTGCCTACTGTGAAGCATGGTGGAGGGTCAATCATGCTTTGGGGCTGTTTTGCTTCTGCAGGTACAGGGAAGCTTCAGCGTGTGCAAGGTACCATGAATTCTCTTCAGTACCAGGAGATATTGGATGGAAACGTGATGCAGTCCGTCACACACCTGAGGCTTGGGAGACGTTGGACCTTTCAACAGGACAATGATCCCAAGCATACCTCCAAGTCCACTAGAGCATGGTTGCAGAGGAAAGGCTGGAACATTTTGGAGTGGCCATCGCAGTCACCAGACTTAAATCCGATTGAGAACCTCTGGTGGGACTTAAAGAAAGCAGTTGCAGTGCGCAAGCCTAAGAATGTGACTGAACTGGAGGCCTTTGCCCATGAAGAATGGGCGAAGATACCCGTAGATCGCTGCAAGACACTTGTGTCAAGCTATGCTTCACGTTTAAAAGCTGTTATAACTGTAAAAGGATGCTGTACTAAGTACTAAGATTGAATGTCACTTGGGGGTTGAATAAAACTGATAATGCTGTGAGCACAGAAAAGACATTTGTGGTTATTTCATTATAACTGTTATGTTATATTTGTCTGACCTACAAGTGCCTCTTTAATGTAAATGTAAGCAAGATGACTGAATGATCAAAAGCAATGTCAAACTGGCCAAAACACTCAATTTCAGTGGGGGTTGAATAATTTTGGACACAACTGTACGCCAAGGTGGAGAAGTGTGAGTTTGAGAAGCAGTCCATTCAGTTCCTGGGGCTCATAATTTCCACCGAGGGGATCTCCATGGACCCTCAGAAAGTATCTGCTATCCTGGATTGGCCTGCACCTTCAGACAGGAAAGGGGTCCAAATATTTGTGGGGTTCACCAAATTTTACTGGAAATTTATTAAGGGCTTTTCCACAATCATTGCCCCTATTACTTAACTCACCCACCAGCATACACATTTTTTCTGGAGCCAGGAAGCTCAAAAAGCGTTTGAGCAATTAAAAGATCAATTCACCTCTGCTCCTGTGTTACAGCATCCAGATCCAACACTCCCCTTCATCCTAGAGGTAGACGCATCTGAAGTTGCTACAGGAGCCGTACTCTCCCAGCGCCAGGGCCCAAAGGCTCTGCTCCACCCAATAGCCTTTTGTTCTAGAAAACTGAGCCAAGCCAAGAGGAACTATGATGTGGGAGATAGGGAACTGTTAGCGATTAAAATAGCCTTCGAAGAATGGAGGTATCTCTTGGAAGG
Organism: Staurois parvus; assembly: GCF_062004578.1. NCBI lineage: Eukaryota > Metazoa > Chordata > Amphibia > Anura > Ranidae > Staurois > Staurois parvus. The sequence continues at coordinate 8,576,031 of NW_028317886.1, forward strand.
AGCCAGCCACCCAATTATGTTTTTCACAGATCATAAAAATCTGGAGTATCTAAGGTCCGCCAAGCACCTAAGACCTCGACAGGCTAGATGGGCTTTATACTTCTCCAGGTTTAACTTCCACATAACCTACCGCCCAGGGTCCAAGAACGGGAAGGCAGATGTCCTTTCCCGCATGCTCTCAAACCCGGAGGAGCCTTCTCCCCACAATACCATTTTGTCAGCAGAAAATATTTTGCTGATCCAACCCAGCCTAAAGTCTTTGATCAAGCAAGCCTCTGCACTATGCCCTGAACCTGAACAAAATTCGCTTAGAAGGCAGGATGATCTTCTGTGGCACAAGGAAAAATCTTTGTACCCCAAGAAGTGAGGTCTCAAGTGTTAAGGGCTTTTCATGACCATGAACTGGCTGGACAGTTTGGAGCCTGTAAGACAATGGAACTCATCCAGCGATCCTTCTGGTGGCCCAACCTGAATCATGACTGTAGAGCTTATGTGAAGTCGTGCACAGTGTGTTTGCGGAACAAGGGAGATAAAGCCAAGGCCTGGGGGTTGCTGAGGCCCGTGCCCATTCTTGATTGTCCCTGGGAGATGGTTGCAATGGACTTCATTGTGGATTTGCCACCCTCGAAGGGGTTTACTACCATTCTGGTAGTAGTGGATTGGCTATCCAAGATGGCCCACTTTTTACCAATGGTGGGCACGCCATCCGCACCAGAGACTGCACTAACCTTCATCAAAGAGATTGTCAGGTTACATGGTCTGCCCAGTAATATTGTCTCAGACCGTGGGGTTCAGTTTACGTCCAGGTTCTGGAGAGCCCTCTGCAAAGCCCTAAAGGTGGAACTCTGCTTATCGTCCGCCTACCATCCCCATAGTAACGGGCAAACGGAGCGAACGAACCAGACTTTGGAGCAATATTTACGGTGCTTCTCTGCCTTTTCTCAGGATGATTGGGCATCTCTACTCCCATTGGCAGAATTTGCCTACAACAACTCAGTCCATTCTGCCTCAAACCAGTCGCCATTTTGGGCCAGTTATGGATTCCACCCTTCCTCCATACCTGACACCATTCCTGAAGCTTCGGAACCCGCAGTACAGGACAGACTTTCCATACTACAGAACAACTGTAAAGTCCTCCGAGAGTCTATACTGAAATCCCAGGCTGATTATAAGACACACTATGACAGGAAACAGAGAGGAAAACCTCCTCTGAAGATTGGAGGCAAAGTTTAGCTATCAACTGCCAATCTAAAATTCCCGTGCCTATCACATAAGTTGGGTCCAAGGTACATTGGCCCTTTCCGGATCAAGAGGGTAATAAATCCAGTGGCGTTAGAGCTGATCCTTCCGGAATCATACAAGATCCACCCAGTTTTCCACATCTCCCTTCTCAAGCCAGCGGTTCCTGATCCTTTTCCAGGGAGAGTAGAACCACCTCCTCCGCCGATAACAGTTGGGGAGGAGACGGAATACGAGGTTGAAGCAATTCTGAACTGCAGAGGGCGGGGAAGACAAATTCAGTACTTGGTCAGATGGAAGGGGTACCCACCTAAAGAAAGTTCCTGGGAACCAAAAGGGAATGTACAGTTGTGTCCAAAATTATTCAACCCCCACTGAAATTGAGTGTTTTGGCCAGTTTGACATTGCTTTTGATCATTCAGTCATCTTGCTTACATTTACATTAAAGAGGCACTTGTAGGTCAGACAAATATAACATAACAGTTATAATGAAATAACCACAAATGTCTTTTCTGTGCTCACAGCATTATCAGTTTTATTCAACCCCCAAGTGACATTCAATCTTAGTACTTAGTACAGCATCCTTTTACAGTTATAACAGCTTTTAAACGTGAAGCATAGCTTGACACAAGTGTCTTGCAGCGATCTACGGGTATCTTCGCCCATTCTTCATGGGCAAAGGCCTCCAGTTCAGTCACATTCTTAGGCTTGCGCACTGCAACTGCTTTCTTTAAGTCCCACCAGAGGTTCTCAATCGGATTTAAGTCTGGTGACTGCGATGGCCACTCCAAAATGTTCCAGCCTTTCCTCTGCAACCATGCTCTAGTGGACTTGGAGGTATGCTTGGGATCATTGTCCTGTTGAAAGGTCCAACGTCTCCCAAGCCTCAGGTGTGTGACGGACTGCATCACGTTTCCATCCAATATCTCCTGGTACTGAAGAGAATTCATGGTACCTTGCACACGCTGAAGCTTCCCTGTACCTGCAGAAGCAAAACAGCCCCAAAGCATGATTGACCCTCCACCATGCTTCACAGTAGGCAAGGTGTTCTTTTCATCATAGGCCTTGTTCTTCCTCCTCCAAACATAGCGTTGATCCATGGGCCCAAACAGTTCTAATTTTGTTTCATCAGTCCACAGAACACTATCCCACAACTTTTGTGGTTTGTCCACATGGCTTTTGGCATACTGCAGTCGACTCTTCTTATTCTTTGGAGACAGCAAGGGGGTACGCCTGGGAGTTCTGGCACGGAGGCCTTCATTACGCAGTGTGCGTCTTATTGTCTGGGCTGAAACTTCTGTACCCACATCTGACAAATCTTTTCTCAGTTCCTCAGCAGTCACACGGGGACTTCTCTCCACTCTACGCTTCAGGTAGCGCACAGCAGTCGAAGTCAGCATCTTCTTTCTGCCACGACCAGGTAGCGTTTCAACAGTGCCCTTTGCCTTGAATTTGCGAATGATGCTTCCTAAGGTGTCTCTTGGTATGTTTAACATCTTTGCAATCTTCTTATAGCCATTGCCCTTCCTGTGAAGAGAAATCACCTCTTCTCTTGTCTTCCTGGACCATTCTCTTGCCTTCACCATGTTTGTAACCACACCAGTAAATGTCTAGAAGGAGCTGAGTATCACAGTCATTTTAAAGCTGCCTAATTGGTGCTTATTATGCTTGATTGCTGCTCGGTGACATCCACAGGTGTTTTCAATACCTGATGGAAAGCACCTGTATGAACCTCTGTTCTTCAGAGTGGTAGTCTTTAAGGGGTTGAATAATTGTGGCAATGAAGAAACCACATAAGAACCATTTACTACTGTATTACATAAACAATTGATGTCATTTTAGTTGCATTTGGGTAGTTACAACGTCCTTGTAGGATTTGATTCTGAATACAATTCCAAATGTACACTATAGTCCCTAAACCCCTTTACAGCATTGGGGGTTGAATAATTTTGGACACAACTGTACATGCCCCCAGGCTTCTCTGAGAATTTCATTCCAAATATCCAGAAAAGATGGCCCAGGTAGGCATCCGGAGGCTGTCCTTTAGGGGGGGGGCACTGTCAGGGTCCTGTCCACAGCAGGAGTTCTGGAAGATCTGGCACTTCTGCCAATACTCTACATGGCCGCAGAAGTACACATCAGCCTCAGTCTGCTTCCAGATGGCCTTTATAAGGAGGCTTATCACTTCCTCTAGTTGCTAGATGATCTCTAGCTCCCCGTGCCCTGTTCCTGGTTCCTGTGTTCTGACTTGTGATTTCCTGTTACCGACTCGGCTTGCTCCTGGACCTGTCTACTCTGATTTACCCCTGACCTGACCTCGGCTTGGCTTACGGATACCCTCTCTCTCGCTCCTCTGTGAAAGACCTTGGCTTTCCCATCTGACTATGTCCGCTCTGATTCCCACCTGGTACCTAACCTTGGCTTGAACCGACATCCCAGTAAACATGCAAATCGACGCCTCCTGTCTGCAAACCTATCTCCGTGCACCATCTGTGGACCACCAACCAGCACTCCTACAGGCAACCTGTGCAACTTTGGGCCTGTCTCCCGCTGTCCCACTCTCAGGGGAGTCCGGAACTTAGCTGCAAGGGAAGCCCTCTCTCCATTGGTCTCCATCACCAGGTATGTGATAATATCCCACAATCCCTTGCTGTCTCAGTCTAGTGCTCTGCGGGTGAGACTCAATCACTAATCATATCTGACACAGACACAAACAGGCAAGCTTACTATTCTGGAAGAGATGTGTTTTCATCATATTAGTTATGATGTAACACAGAGGAAATGGCTAGGCATGCACGGGATGCTGTGTGACCCACAACAAGAAGTTGTCTTGTCCCTCTGGTGAAAAGGAATAAGCTATCTGCAGTAATACTTGGACATCAAGCAGCCGTGTGACTACAAACTGCAACCACAACACGTGAGCCCACCATTACAAGGTAAGGCAAACAAATGACACAGGGAATATATCACACTAAGTGCCCGGTCATGCACCTGAATCGCACCTGAAATCGTATCTAATGAATGTGAATGTCAGTGCCTTCACATGTGCGATTTGCTGCAGCTAGTTCTTGCATTACATTTTCTGCAGTTTTGTTATGATTTCACATACTGTACATAGAATATAATGGAAATCACACTGCAAATTGCAAGAAATTGTTGAAAATCTTCACAAATAGCAATAAAGTCTTCAGAAATTGCACCTGAAATTGCACACAAATTGCGCAATTTTAAATTGCAGCGGTGTGACCAGTGACTTAGCCCTGGTTCACTCTGAATGTGATTTCAGTGGTGCGATTTGGTCCCATTTAAAGCATGACTTCAAAGTATTGCTGATGTAGACACAGGTGCGATTTTAATGCCATTTACCTTATAGTCTATGAGAGTTAAATCTCACTAAAGTGGTGAAAAGTAATGCAGGAACTATTTTTCAAATCGCGCTGCTTAAAATCGCACCTATTAAGGCAGTGCTATAGAAATACATTAGAGGCGACTTCAGGTGCAATTTGTAAATTGCTTTAGCATCTGAGGTCGAAGCGATGTGAATCAGGACTTAGGCTAAGTTCACACTATAAGTCACTTGTCACGCTGCTGCAATTTAAAATCATGCGATTTCTGTGCAATTTCAGTGTGATTTTGAAGACTTTATTGCTACTTGTGAAGATTTTCTACAATTTCTTGCAATTTGCAGTGCAATTTCCAATGTATTCTATGTATGTGAAATCGCAACAAAACTGCAAAAAAAGCAATGCAAGAACTACTTTAGAAATCACGCTGCAGCAAATCGCACATGTGAAGACACTGGCATTCACATTCATTAGATTTTAGGTATGATTTTAATTTGCAAATCGCACCTTAAATCGCACCGGCGTGACCGGGCACTAATGGACAGCTGTCTGTTGCTGGCTGGTGTAGGGGGCAGTGTGTTGTACGATTCAATGTATTACTATTTTCTTGTTTTGTTTTGTTTATTTGAAGTGTGCAAAATGTACACTTCATTAATGGCACTGTACAGCAGTGCGATGTGCTGCACTACCGTACAGTGTCATGCAATTCTGTGTGGCGCACTGTGATAAAATGCAGCATGTCTGCATTTTATTGCTGCACTCTGCAGCACAGCCATAGGCTGCATTGCAGTGTTAATATGAAACATAGGAAAACATTGTTTCCTGTGTGTGCTTGCTGTGACAAACATTTTACAAAGCAGTAAAATATCTGTCGCCGCACACTGTGTGAATCAGCCCTTATAAATAGGTTTTCCAATGTTCTCATGCCAAAACATACCATGATTTATGTATGTTGATGTAGTACGATTAACTAGGGAAAAACTGTGAATGCGGAAGAGTAATGTGATAGAGGAATGTCACCTTGTGAGTACTAAAATCTAATCCTTGAACACCTGCATCATGCAAAAGTCATGCACACGCCTGCAAGGAATGCGCTTCATCGCTTCTGTAAGGAAATGTAGGCATTAGCATTAAATCCTTGCTACAGGTCAGGCTGAGCTAAGCATAGTGGCGGCACAAGACATTAAATGATATGACAGTTCTCATTAGTAAAATTAGTAGTATATAATGTCCGTATATTGTATATGTGTATTTATTGTGTGTTATATAAACACAGAACTGTAACTACAGGAGAAGATAGCCCGCAGCAACACATTTATCAACATTCAAAAATTGTAATACATGCTTAAAATTGACTAGATGAAGGCAACTTTTGAATACAAAGTTCAGTTCTCATTAGTAAAATTAGTAGTTTATAATGTCCGTATATTGTATATGTGTATTTATTGTGTGTTATATAAACACAGAACTGTAACTACAGGAGAAAATAGCCCGCAGCAACACATTTATCAACATTCAAAAATTGTAATACCTGCTTAAAATTGACTAGATGAAGGCAACTTTTGAATACAAATTAAAAGTCAAGACATAAGTCCCAACCTGGAAAACATTTAGTAATACCTTGGTGGCAGAAAGTAAGCAAAAACAAATTAAGCCCTCATGCACACTTGACGTTTTTACAGCTGCTGTTTTTGGCATTTGACGTTTTTATCTACAGTCAATAAACCCCCCAGCATGTTATCCTATGTGTCCATGCACACATAGGCTGTAATCAACATTTTTTTGGCAGGGACGTTTTTGGCAGGAAAACAACCCCAAAGCTAGTGGATTTCTAGAGGAGTTTTTTAGCTGTAAAAACGCTCTAACGCTGAAAAAAATGAAACACGCTGTAAAACACCGCAAACCGGCATTTTTGGACTTTTATTGACCAAAAAATTATTTTAAAAAACGCTAAAAATGCTAAAAACCTCAAATGCAGAAAAACCCCGCTAAACGCTAATGCAAAACCGCTAAAAAAAGCTGAAAAACTCACTTTTTTAACATGACTTTACACAGCTAACGTTAACAGCGTTATCAAAACATCAAGTGTGCATGAGGGCTACAGTACCATTGTAAAACAAATATGACATTTAAAGTTTTACTAAACCCAGGACCCTGCATTCACTATATCTGGTCTCCCACAGTACACACAACATGGAAATGCAGTTATTTTAGTAAATATAAACTGCTAAATACCTTTTCTCATCAGCAGTTACAGCAGTCTTGTGACTTCTATTAGTGTCCAGCCATGCACTGGTTAACACTTGCCCTCCAGAGGATTTACTTCCCTTTCTGACCAGGCCATTTTTTGCTTTACAGCGCTGTGTTTTTTTAAATGACTATTGCGCGGTCACGCAACGTTGCACCCAAATGAAAATTATGTCCTTTTTTTCCCTCAAATGGAGCTTTCTTTCGGTGGTATTTGATTGCATCTGCGTTTTTTTCCCCCCGCTATAAACAAAAAAAGAATTGACAATTTTAAAAAAAATATATATATATTTTTGACTTTTTGCTATAAAACATATCCAGTAAAACAATTAAAAAATCTAATTCCGTCATAAATTTAGGCCAAAATGTATTCTGCTACATGTCTTTGCTAAAACAAAATCCCAATACGTGTAAATTAATTGGTTTACGTGAAAGTTATAGTGTCTACAAATGGCAGTATATACTAGAGGGTTTTTTATACTAGTAATGGCGGCGATCAGCGACTTATAGCGAGACTGTGTCGGGAATTCTGACACTGGGGGGAACTGACTAACTGCCTCCGACATCCCCAGTGACACTAATACAGTGAGAAGTGCTAATGAAAAGCACTGACACTGTACTAATGACACTGGGCAGGAAGGGGTTAACATCTGGGGCGCTGTGTGCTGTTTTATTGTGTTGTCTGTGTGTGCTTTACTATGTAAGCACACTGCTATCTTGGGGAATCTCTAACCTGGACCCAGTGATCGACAGCTGTAGCCGCCAATGATTGATATATATATACAGTTGCAAGAAAAAGTATGTGAACCCCTTGGGATTACGTGGAGTTTTGCATGAATTGGGCATAAAATGTGCTCTGAACGTCATCTAAGTCACAACAATAGAAGAACACATTCTGCTGAACATAATACTACACAAACATTAGATGTTGCAATGGTTTAATTGCACATAACATGTAAACATTCACAGTGCAGGGAGGAAAAAGTATGAGAGGCCCTAGCTTAATGACTTCTCCCAGAGTTAATTGGAGCCAGGAGTGAGCCAACCTTGACTCCAATCAGTGTGATGATATTGGATGTGTTGCTGACAGCTGTCCTGCCCTTAAAAAACACACACCTGTTTTGGGTTTACTGGTTTCAAGAAGCACTGTCTGATGTGAACCATGCCTCGCAGAAAAGAGATACAGACTGTCTACAAATGGAGAAAGTTTAGCACTGTTGCTACTCTCCCTAGGCTTGGTCGTCCTGTAAAAATGACTGCAAGAGCACAGCGCAGAATGCTGCATGAGGTAAAGAAGAATCCCAGAGTGTCAGCTAAAGACCTACAGAAATCTCTGGCACATGCTAACATTTTTGTTGACACATCTACAATAAGGAAAACATTAAATAAGAATGGAGTACATGGGTGGACACCACGGAGGAAGCCATTGCTGTCCAAAAAGAATATTGTAGCACGTTTGAAGTTTGCAAAAGAGCACCTGGATGTTCCACAGCACTACTGGCAAAATATACTGTGGACAGATGAAACCAAGATTGAGTTGTTTGGGAAGAACACACAACACTATGTGTGGAGAAAAAAAATGCACAGCACACCAACATCAAAACCTCATCCCCACTGTAAAACATGGCAGAGGGAGCATCATGGTTTGGGGCTGCTTTGCTGCCTCAGGGCCTGGACAGATTGTTGTCATTGATGGGAAAATGAATTCCAGAGTTTATCAAGACATTTTGCAGGAAAACGTACGACCATCTGTCCACCAACTGAAGCTCTGCAGAGGATGGGTGATGCAACAGGACAATGACCCAAAGCATACAAGTAAATCAACAAAACAATGGCTGCAACAGCACAGAATACTCCTCCCGGAGTGGCCCAGTCAGAGTCCTGACCTCAACCTGATTGAAATGCTGTGGCATGACCTTAAGAGAGTGATTCACACCACACATCCCAAGAATATTGCTACACTGAAACAGTTTTGTGAAGAGGAGTGGTCCAAAATTACTCCAGATCGTTGTGCAGGTCTGATCTGTAACTACAGGAAACGTTTGGTTGAGGTTATTGCTGCCAAAGGAGGGTCAACCAGTTGTTAAGTCCAAAGGTTCACATACTTTTTCCTCCCTGCACTGTGAATGTTTACATGTTATGTGCAATTAAACCATGGCAACATCTAATGTTTGTGTAGTATTATGTTCAGCAGACTGTGTTCTTCTATTGTTGTGACTTAGATGACGTTCAGAGCACATTTTATGCCCAATTCATGCAAAACTCCGCATAATCCCAAGGGGTTCACATACTTTTTCTTGCAACTGTGTATATATATATATATATATATATATATATATATACATACAGGGGCGGACTGGCAACTCATGGGGCCCCCGGGCAATAGGGGATCATGGGGCACCTGTGCCCTTGCCCAAACTCAAACAAGCCTATGAAAAAGGTACCAGGGGCATCTCATGGGGCCCCCTACTGACCCCGGGGCCCTCGGGCGATACCCGAGTTTCCAAATGGTCAGTCCGCCTCTGTGTGTGTGTGTGCGTGTGTGTGTGTGTATATATATATATATATATATATATATATATATATACAGTCAGGTCCATAAATATTGGGACATCGACAAAATTCTAACATTTTTGGCCCTATACACTACCACAATGGAGTTGAAATGAAACGAACAAGATGTGCTTTAACTGCAGACTGTCAGCTTTAATTTGAGGGTATTTACATCCAAATCAGGTGAACAGTGTAGGAATTACAACAGTTTACATATTTGCCTCCCATTTGTTAAGGGACCAAAAGTAATGGGACAATTGTCTTCTCAGCTGTTCCATGGCCAGGTGTGTGTTATTTCCTCATTATCCCAATTACAATGAGCAGATAAAAGGTCCAGAGTTCATTTCAAGTGTGCTATTTGCATTTGGAATCTGTTGCTGTCAACTCTCAAGATGAGATCCAAAGAGCTGTCACTATCAGTGAAGCAAGCCATCATTAGACTGAACAAACAAAACAAACCCATCAGAGAGATAGCAAAAACATTAGGCGTGGCCAAAACAACTGTTTGGAACATTCTTAAAAAGAAGGAACGCACCAGTGAGCTCAGCAACACCAAAAGACCCGGAAGACCACGGAAAACAACTGCGGTGGACGACTAAAGAATTCTTTCTCTGGTGAAGAAAACACCCTTCACAACAGTTGGCCAGATGAAGAACACTCTCCAGGAGGTAGGTGTATGTATGTCAAAGTCAACAATCAAGAGAAGACTTCACCAGAGTGAATACAGAGGGTTCACCACAAGATGTAAACCATTGGTGAGCCTCAAAAACAGGAAGGCCAGATTAGAGTTTGCCAAACGACATCTAAAAAAGCCTTCACAGTTCTGGAACAACATCCTATGGACAGATGAGACCAAGATCAACTTGTACCAGAGTGATGGGAAGAGAAGAGTATGGAGAAGGAAAGGGACTGTTCATGATCCTAAGCATACCACCTCATCAGTGAAGCATGGTGGTGGTAGTGTCATGGCGTGGGCATGTATGGCTGCCAATGGAACTGGTTCTCTTGTATTTATTGATGATGTGACTGCTGACAAAAGCAGCCAGATGAATTCTGAAGTGCTTCGGGCAATATTATCTGCTCATATTCAGCCAAATGCTTCAGAACTCATTGGACGCTGCTTCACAGTGCAGATGGACAATGACCCAAAGCAGACTGCAAAAGCAACCAAAGAGTTTTTTTAAGGGAAAGAAGTGGAATGTTATGCAATGGCCAAGTCAATCACCTGACCTGAATCCGATTGAGCATGCATTTCACTTGCTGAAGACAAAACTAAAGGGAAAATGCCCCAAGAACAAGCAGGAACTGAAGACAGTTGCAGTAGAGGCCTGGCAGAGCATCACCAGGGATGAAACCCAGCGTCTGGTGATGTCTATGCGTTCCAGACTTCAGGCTGTCATTGACTGCAAAGGATTTGCAACCAAGTATTAAAAAGTGAAATTTTGATTTATGATTATTATTCTGTCCCATTACTTTTGGCCCCTTAACAAGTGGGAGGCACACATGCAAACTGTTGTAATTCCTACACCGTTCAATTGATTGGGATGTAAATACCCTCAAATTACAGCTGACAGTCTGCAGTTAAAGCACATCTTGTTCGTTTCATTTCAAATCCATTTTGGTGGTGTATAGAGCCAAAAATGTTAGAATTTTGTCGATGTCCCAATATTTATGGACCTGACTGTATATACTGTGTGTATATATATATACAGTTGCAAGAAAAAGTATGTGAACCCCTTGGGATTACATGGAGTTTTGCAGGAATTGGGCAAAAAATGTGCTCTGAATGTCATCTAAGTCACAACAATAGAAGAACACAGTCTGCTGAACATAATACTACACAAACATTAGATGTTGCCATGGTTTAATTGCACATAACATGTAAACATTCACAGTGCAGGGAGGAAAAAGTATGTGAGGCCCTAGCTTAATGACTTCTCCCAGAGCTAATTGGAGCCAGGAGTGAGCCAACCTTGACTCCAATCAGTGTGATGATATTGGATGTGTTGCTGACAGCTGTCCTGCCCTTAAAAAACTCACACCTGTTTTGCGTTTACTGGTTTCAAGAAGCACTGTCTGATGTGAACCATGCCTCGCAGAAAAGAGTTCTCAGAAGACCTACGATCAAGAATTGTTGACTTGCATGAAGCTGGAAAGGGTTACAAAAGTATCTCCAAAAGCCTTGATGTTCATGTGTCCACGGTAAGACAGACTGTCTACAAATGGAGAAAGTTTAGCACTGTTGCTACTCTCCCTAGGCATGGTCGTCCTGTAAAAATGACTGCAAGAGCACAGCGCAGAATGCTGCATGAGGTAAAGGAGAATCCCAGAGTGTCAGCTAAAGACCTACAGAAATCTCTGGCACATGCTAACATTTTTGTTGACACATCTACAATAAGGAAAACATTAAACAAGAATGGAGTACATGGGAGGACACCACGGAGGAAGCCATTGCTGTCCAAAAAGAATATTGCAGCACGTTTGAAGTTTGCAAAAGAGCACATGGATGTTCCACAGCACTACTGGCAAAATATACTGTGGACAAATGAAACCAAGATTGAGTTGTTTGGGAAGAACACACAACAATATGTGTGGAGAAAAAAAGGCACAGCACACCAACATCAAAACCTCATCCCCACTGTAAAACATGGCAGAGGGAGCATCATGGTTTGGAGCTGCTTTGCTGCCTCAGGGCCTGGATGGATTGTTGTCATTGATGGGAAAATGAATTCCAGAGTTTATCAAGACATTTTGCAGGAAAACGTACGACCATCTGTCCGGCAACTGAAGCTCCGCAGAGGATGGGTGATGCAACAGGACAATGACCCAAAGCATACAAGTAATTCAACAAAACAATGGCTGCAACAGCGCAGAATACACCTTCTAGAGTGGCCCAGTCAGAGTCCTGACCTCAACCCGATTGAAATGCTGTGGCATGACCTTAAGAGAGCGATTCACACCAGACATCCCAAGAATATTGCTACACTGAAACAGTTTTGTGAAGAGGAGTGGTCCAAAATTACTCCAGATCGTTGTGCAGGTCTGATCTGCAACTACAGGAAACGTTTGGTTGAGGTTATTGCTGCCAAAGGAGGGTCAACCAGTTATTAAGTCCAAAGGTTCACATATTTTTTCCTCCCTGTACTGTGAATGTTTATATGTTATGTGCAATTAAACCATGGCAACATCTAATGTTTGTGTAGTATTATGTTCAGCAGACGGTGTTCTTCTATTGTTGTGACTTAGATGAGGTTCAGAGCACATTTTATGCCCAATTCATGCAAAACTCCACGTAATCCCAAGGGGTTCACATACTTTTTCTTGCAACTGTATATATATATATATATATATATATGTGTGTGTGTGTGTGTGATTTTGCCCTGTCCTGCCACCCTGTAGCAGTAGTTCTGCTATAGGGCGGTAGGGGAGCGGTTAGAGTGGAGCTCCACCCAAAAGGGGAAGTTCTGCTTTAAGCACAGGTTCCCCACTCCCCATGAAGAATTGGCACCTTTGGGGAGCTGGTACCTGATTTTAACAGGTTCCCACCTCTGCTCTGACTGCCTATATGATTGATTGTAAGTTCTCTCCCCCCTCCGTGCAGTGTTTTGGGACACGTGACATGTCCCAGAAGACTATGGGACCATTCACAATGCACAGTGGTGCTTGCGCATGTGCAGTGGGCACCTGGCTGTGAAGCCGCAAGCTGTCACAGCCGGGTGCCCACACTTAAGATGCTGGCGCCAGGGACAGAGGATGGCTCGTGAACCTGGCTCTGGTGAGTACACTGCTGGATATGGGGACAGGTGAGTTGCTGTTTTTTAAAAGTCAGCAGCTGCAGTTTTTGTAGCTGTTTTTATTATTTTAAAAATAGACTGGGGGCTCTGCTTTAAAGCCTGTATGAGGAGTTTTCATTCTCCTCTGACTGTCTTATGAGGTTGCATAACCCCTGACCCTCTGTCTGGACAGTGCTGATTGGCCCTGTGCTGATAACATGCACCCTCACGGAAAAAAAAAACCTCTCTAGCAGTACACACCAAACTGATCATGTGCAGAGTGCCTCGTAGGGCTTTGTACTATCAGCAGATGGATTGGGCACTGTGGAAGAAGGGGAGGATCAGAGAAGACAGGATCAGACAGCCTTTTTACGCAATGCAGAGGATTAACCCTTAGGTTCCACAGTGAGTATATCAAACATGCTTTACTGCATATACAGACTGATTTTACTGTTGTGGGTTAGTAACACTTTATGTACCTGTATGAAGTTGCTACATCCAGTGGTACAGTGGGGCAAAAAAGTATTTAGTCAGCCACCAATTGTGCAAGTTCTCCCACTTAAAAAGATGAGAGAGGCCTGTAATTGGCATCATAGGTAGACCTCAACTATGAGAGACAAAATGAGAAAAAAAATCCAGACAAATACATTGGCTGATTTGGAAAGAATTTATTTGCAAATTATGGTGGAAAATAAGTATTTAGTCACCTACAAACAAGCAAGATTTCTGGCTCTCACAGACCTGTACCTTCTTCTTTAAGAGGCTCCTCTGTCCTGCACTCATTACCTGTATCAATGGCACCTGTTTGAACTTGTTATCAGTATAAAAGACACCTGTCCACAACCTCAAACAGTCACACTCCAAACTCCACTATGGTGAAGACCAAAGAGCTGTCGAAGGACACCAGAAACAAAATTGTAGACTTGCACCAGGCTGGGAAAACTGAATCTGCAATAGGCAAGCAGCTTGGTGTGAATAAATCAACTGTGGGAGCAATAATTAGAAAATGGAAGACATACAAGACCACTGATAATCTCCCTCAATCTGGGGCTTCCTGCAAGATCTCAACCCGTGGGGTCAAAATGATCACAAGAACGGTGAGCAAAAATCCCAGGACCACACGGGGGGGCCTAGTGAATGACCTGCAGAGAGCTGGGACCAACGTAACAAAGGCTACCATCAGTAACACATTACGCCGCCAGGGACTCAGATCCTGCAGTGCCAGACGTGTCCCCCTGCTTAAGCCAGTACATGTCCGGGCCCGTCTGAAGTTTGCTAGAGAGCATTTGGATGATCCAGAAGAGGATTGGGAGAATGTCATATGGTCAGATGAAACCAAAATAAAACTGTTTGGTAGAAACACAACTCGTCATGTTTGGAGGAGAGAGAATGCTGAGTTGCATCCAAAGAACACCATACCTACTGTGAAGCATGGGGGTGGCAATATCATGCTTTGGGGCTGTTTCTCCGCAAAGGGACTAGGATGACTGATTCATGTACAGGACAGAATGAATGGGGCCATGTATCATGAGATTTTGAGTGCAAACCTCCTTCCATCAGCAAGGGCATTGAAGATGAAACGTGGCTGGGTCTTCCAACATGACAATGATCCCAAACATACCGCCCGGGCAACGAAGGAGTGGCTTCGTAAGAAGCATTTCAAGGTCCTGGAGTGGCCTAGCCAGTCTCCAGATCTCAACCCCATGGAAAACCTTTTGGAGGGAGTTGAAAGTCCGTGTTGCCCAGCGACAGCCCCAAAACATCACTGCTCTAGAGGAGATCTGCATGGTGGAATGGGCCAACATACCAGCAACAGTGTGTGCCAACCTTGTGAAGACTTACAGGAAACGTTTGACCTCTGTCATTGCCAACAAAGGATGTATAACAAAGTATTGAGATGAACTTTTGATATTGATCAAATACTTATTTTCCACCATAATTTGCAAATAAATTCTTTCCAAATCAGCCAATGTGATTGTCTGGATTTTTTTTCTCATTTTGTCTCTCATAGTTGAGGTCTACCTATGATGCCAATTACAGGCCTCTCTCATCTTTTTAAGTGGGAGAACTTGCACAATTGGTGGCTGACTAAATACTTTTTTGCCCCACTGTATATCCCTTGGGCCCCATTTATATCTATTTATTTTGTATTTCAATGATTTAGTTTATAAACAAAAAAGAAAAACAGGAGCAACAAGACACGCCCACGCAGAAGCCATCAATTGCACATAAAAAAAACAAAGAAAACAGTGCTCTAACACCAACAGAGCAAAAGCTGCGCCCACGCAGGGGCTATCAATGGCACAAAAACATCAGTATAACATCGACAGTATCTCAAATCAAAGGCAGCTATCCACCGCCACACCAAAAACAAACAGAATTAGAAAAGGAAGGAGGAGTACAAAAAGAAAAAGATAAGACCATGAGCAGGGGTTCGGGAACACCAATACCGAGCAACATCACAACCCCAGACTAGCCGGGGGGAGCGTTGGAAGGGCATATTGCAGCCACGGCTCCCAGATTTTCAAAAATTTCCATTGGGAGTCATTACAAATACTCGACATCTGTTCAGCAAGCATCATAGTGGTCATATGGTGGTCTCCTAGATTGTAAGCTCCAAGGAGCAGGACCCTCGAACCCTTCGTGTATCGCATTGTATTGTTATTGTACTGTCTCATGTATTGTCTCCCATTGTAATGTACAGCGCTGAGCGAACTGTTGGCGCTATATAAATACTGTATAATGATAATAATAATATGGTGCCGCACCCCCTGAAGAGAGACAAACGGGTGCTTCCATGCCTGAGCAATTGTTCTAGTGGCCGACAAAAACAAATAGGAAGCCAACTTCTGCTGGTGAGCCAAGAGGCCCAGTATGGGACAATGAAGCAAAGCGTACCGAGCATCCCGGTATATGGGGAGATGGAACAGGGTGAAAAGGAGGCGAAACACATGAGACCAAAAACCAATCAGTCTATATAGATTGATTTGATCGCAGACGGAATGGCCTGCGGTTCTGCCCACGATTCCAAATTGCACTGCAAAACTGGCAAAATGCAGCATGCTTATTGAGGTGCCATTCATCTTCCATGGCACCTAAACGTGATGATAGGCATGGTTAGCGCTTAAGCGTAATTAATTAAAATGAATTAACGCCTGAACACTTGACACGCCTAAACGCATTACACAAGTTTACAAGCGTTGAGCTTGTTTTACTGCCAAGATACCACTGCCAGGAGGAAGAGATGGAGAGATTGCAAAAACGTCCAGTGTGCATGAGTTCTAAGAGGTGTTGGAATTTAATATTGTGATTCACATTATATGTGTTCTTATTTACTTTATAATACTGAATACCATAATTACAACTATTAACTACACAAGAATACAATAACTTGTTTATAGTAATGCCCCTTTAAGTGGTTTATTCAACAGTCTGGTATCTTACTAAGCAATCAAGCAAAGATGAATCTATACCATATATAGTGTGTAAGCAAGGGGTGACAAACTGGCAGCCCTCCAGCTGTTGCAAAACTACAAGTCCCATCATGCCTCTGCCTTTGGGAGTCATGCTTGTAACTGTCAATCTTTCAATGCCTCGTGGGTCTTGGTAGTTTGGCAGCAGCTGGAGGGCTGCCAATTTGACACCCGTGATGTAAGCTATCCAATCTGGAAGTCTTTAATTCATTAAGTCTAATTCAGAGTGATACAACTTGGTTTAACATGATTCAGTTTGTTTTCATTTAGCCTTGATTGGCTACATAAAAAAGAAACCTGTGTAGAGTCTTGTTTACACTTGCAGTTGGGTAGCAATAAAAACAGGTGCTTGAACTGCGTTTTTACTTCCCCCTTTCAACGCAATGGCAAGCTGAAATCCATTGTTTCCAATAAGCCCAGTTCACGCCAATGCACTGGTTTGAGGTGTGCTTTGTGAAGATGGAGCATGCTGTGATTCACATTAAGGAAAGAAAACTGCATATCAATTCAATGTGTCAAAGTGCATCTATAGTCAGAACGTAAAATCATACATTCATTTCCACATTGTATTTCACTTATTTCTAGCCTACACCTATTAATCTGAATGATTGTTAGGTTTCTTTGTGAACATGTATTCACTGTACCCTGGTGATAGGCACAGCTGTGTCCAGAGCTGCTGTTATAAACCATGGGGCCCCATATGGCAAACTGGACAGCCCTCTCCAAAAAAACACAGTTTCCTATGCTTCAGTTATGAATACACACAGTGAGTGATAGTGAGAGGTACTGATCACTCACTGTGTTCATTCAAGAAAGGAAGGGGCTGGTAAATGTGACTCTTCATCTTGAAGGATCCTATTGTGTGATCGCAGCTGCCAGGGGATTGGTTCCAGTAACTGCACTCCACCGTGCCAATCGCCCTCCCTGCCCATCCGATTCACTCAGCTGTTTGGGCCCCCTGCTGGCCTGGACCCCGTGCAGAAGGACTGGTGGTACCCCCTTATCCACAGCCCTGGCTGTGTCATACATTTCACAGAGCCTGTCTTCTGAACTACAGAGGTGCTGGGTGTGGGAATTTTAGGAGGCGGAGTCAGTGCAGGAATCACTACTTTCAGGCAGCAAGGTACCATGGGATATGTAGTCATTAGAAATTGCAGAGGAGAAGCTGCAAAGTATGCAAGGAATCCAGGAAATTGTGGAATGAGATCATCAGCAGACTGGCAGCATTCACAACATGAAAGGAGATTTTATATTGGATTGTTAAGGATAATTATTTTATATTACTATTACAATGCTGATGTTATAAAATGAAAGTGTATGCAGTGACCATAGATCTCTTTTATAAAATGCACATCAATATATTAGTGTGAACGTTTAGATCGGGTAAGCAGGTAAGGTTGTCTTTGTTGTGGAAATTGTGAAAGGCCTGGCAGATTTAGTTCTATAAATAGGGATATTATCCTCACGCCACACAGACTTTCCTCTAATGCTCTTTACAACGCACACTCAGCACATGGAGGAAACAATGTAAAAGTCGTTCTCATGTTATCGCCGTTCTATGTGACTGCTTTCATACAAACTTTCTAAGAATGTCATAACCTCTGCTTGTCATACTGTATATGGCCATGATATCTTACACACTATATTAGAAAGTGTATTATATTCTGTTTTTATTTCTTAAGGGCTCATTCACATGTACGCTCAGCCCCATACAGTATGAGGAGCCTTTTGTTTACTTCTCTGCCCTAGCATTGAACTGCATGCAGGCAACCCCTAATGGTGAATGGAGACACATCAGCAGTATGGACTCATCTACACAGCCAAGTTTGACAGGTAAGCAGGGACAGTTGTAGGGACCCAGATGCAGAGCCTGTACATTACATCCAGGGCTGTGCACCTGTCCCTCCAAACCTAGCTGTGCAGGTCCATACTGCCTATATGTCTCCATTCACTAACCCCCCGGTTCACATCTGTACGGCCGTGTGGGCCGTGTTTTGCAGGGGCATGAGAGTCTATTCATTTGAATGGACTCCCGTGCCCGTGACACACAGGGAAAGAAGTCCCTAAACTTCTTCTGAAAACGCAGCCTGCATGGGAACCTTCGTTCCCAGTATGGTTGCGTTTTCCAGTGCGGGCGGCGTGCCATTATAACTAATGGCACCTGCCCCCAGGTCCACATTTCTCTGTGCGGGTGCACGGATTTTTGTGCAGATCCACAGCAGCACCACCCGCACAGTTGTGAACCTAGGGTAATAAGGGTTGCCTGCATGAAGTTCAGCAAAAGAATAGTAAAGTAAGCAAAGGGCTCTTCACGTTGCTTGGGGCTAACACTCAATTTTCTCTCTGTCTGTAAAATAAATTTTTGTTCTTGCTTTAACCAAGGCGTATAAATGGCCTTGAAGCCTTGAATGTATTGAGGTGATTATACCGGGACCATGGTTGAGACTATACCCATGAAAAGTGATTCTCTTTCAACTACTTTACAGCCCCTGGATCACTTTTACATGGGGCAGAGGGGGGAAAAGGTTTAAATTTTTTTTTTTTTTAAATAACTAAAGTGTCATACTTACCTGCGCTATGCAATGGTTTTGCACAGAGCAGTCCCAATCTTCCTCTTCTGGGGTCCCCTGGTGGCACTCCTGCCCCTCCCCCTGTCGAGTGCCCACCATTTCAAGTCACTTGCTATGGGGGGCACTTGTGCGTACTTGCTCCTGAGCCAGCTCTGTGTGTCCATAAGACACACAGTGGGGCTCACAGCCCGGGTTCCCTCCTCCCTCACTGGCTGTGATTAATCGCTGTCACACCTTTAGGGTGTGAACGGAGCCTAAGAGCCTCACTCACAGTTAGTGCACTTCCATAGGAACACATTTCCTTATGTATAAAAAATACTAAGGGATAATTGTGAAATTTTAACTTGACTGAGCCGGTCAGAGATCAACTTTCACACACTGTCTCCCAGCATCTGAGTGTGCAGCATGTGATGTCAGGCAGGTGGCAAGACAAAACCATTAAACCTACTGTATGTGATATATGACCCATTGAGCAAAGTGTCAGACCTGCTGTAGGTGAGCTAACTTATGAAGTTGAAGTGCCACAAAGTGAGTAAAGCTAAGTTAAGGGGCAAATATGAATATTTCATAACAAATCTGGACAATTCAAATGATTTAGACAGAATACTTACCGTGTATTCTTGCAGAAATCCTATTTAGAGCATACTTGTCAGTGAAAGGAATATGTTGGCTGCCAGTGCTGGCTGCTCTGTTAGTTATCTAGCTGTGAACTCTTGATACAAATAGACAGCAAATGAAAGCTGAAGAGGCATTAGAATTCCTCAATCCAATACTTATTTCAGGTCAATGATTAAGAAAATATTGGTGCTAAAGCTTCAGCATGACAGCCCAGCAGTGAGCATTTTCAAAAGATATCAGCAATGGCACCGCACATATTTCCCCCCCCCCCCATATTGACAGGCATTATTTATCAACTTTTGTTTTTAATGTGCTCCCACTGAAGAGATTTAAGAGATTTTCCCACTGAAGACTTTCCTTTCCTGTGCAGTCATTGGGGCAGGAAATAAGAGGAAATATCATAATAGGCACACTGATAGTCAGTGGCACCTTGGCACTCTGGGGCCCAGAAGGGAAAGGCATTTCAGTGAAAATTGGGTGCAGCACACAAGGCATCGTTGGGGTGAACATTGAGCGCAAAGCATTACAATGCAGACTCCTGCCATGTATAAAGTTAGCTTGAAGTAATCCTCAGTAGCTTTATGTTTCACTCTCTTTTGCGGAAAACTCCATAAGGGCTCGGCCTGGAAGTCTGAGGACATACGATATTGAAAAAAAAGTAGTGCAAGGGACAGCACAAGCCTGAAGGTGAGTTTTGCAGAATAAAGTTTTCTTTTATTTTATATTTTAGTCAGCTATTGATTTTTATTTTTTTTCCCCTATTTTTAGCTTGAATTCTGCTTAAACAGTTATTGGAAAATAAACTGCATTGAGCTTGACAAAGAGAATCTGAAATATATTTTAAATGCAGGAAACTATTTTTCACTGTTGATTGGAATTATTGTTGGTTCTCCACTCATTCTTAGTGCCCTTTGGAAGGCCACACACCGTCCTTTTTCATTTTCCTATACCATGCTGTCCTAGCAATTTGCCTCGTGCCAGGAACATTCAGCAGTTTTATAATCTCTTTCAAAAAAGAGTATTTCTTAATACCAAACAGCCATTACAGAGAATTACACAGTCATATAACAGAGTAAAAGAATCATCCTTGTACCACATGCTTGTCATATTTTCATTCCCATTCTTTAAAAAATCATAAGGTTAGGGCAAGTCAGAAGCTGCATAACTCAATCCATGCGGACGTTTAATAACTCAGATATGCTGTAATCTCTTATACAGACATGATTTGGAATACTAAGCAGGTCTTGATTTGAATTTGTGGCTGAATGTATAACACTGACAATTTCCAGGACCTTTTTAGAGAACACAGCTGCTAGTTATTGAAGAAAGCAGTGTGTCTACATTCTTTTTCTTGCTACGCATTCGTTTTTCTGTAATCTTTCAACCAAGAGGTGTTAAGAAAGCTGCCTTGTGACTTATCTGAACTTGGTTAATCAGTCTGTGGAATTTTAGGCTTTAGAGTAGTACAGAGCTCGTCCTCTTGGAGTTTACTGTATGTGTGTACTGTCACATTGAACAAAACAGGCTCTATCTAGTACACAGTGTTCTAAACCAGGGGTCTCCAAGCTTTCAAAACAAAGGGCCAGTTTACTGGCTTTGAGACTTTAGGGGGGCCAGACTGTGACCATTGGGAATAGAAATTATCCTGTGGCTTTGGGAGTAAATAATACATCTTTGGCATTAGGGGGAGGAATAGTGCCCTATTCTTGGTGTAAGTTGGAGAAATAGTGCCCCATCCTTGGTGTCAGTGGGAAGAATAGTGCCCCATTGTTAGTGTCAGTGGGAGAAATAGTGCCTCATGGTTTGTTTCAGTGAGAGGAATCGTTCCCAATTGTAGGTGTACATGGGAGGTATAGTGCCCCTTCCTAGCCGTTAATGGGAGGAATAGTGCCTGTTGCTGATGTCAGTAGCAGGAATTATGCCCCCTTGTTGGTGTCAGTGAGAGAAATAGTGTCTTGTATCAGTGGGAGAAAAAGTTCCCCAAGGGCCGGATAACGGCAAGCAAAGGGCCGCATTTGGCCCCCGGGTCGTAATTTGGAGACTACTGTTCTAAACTAGTGTGATTAAGGTCTGTAACCCTACAAGGAAAGCTTTGAACATTGTTATAAATAGCTCTGCATTAGTAAATTAAGTAGTTAGACAATACAAAAAAGCATGACCAGCTTCTAGAAATAACAGTAAGTATACTGACAAAACAAAACCTTACTAATTCTTTTCATGCATATATGTAACACCTTTACCTTGCAGACCACAGCAGAATACATTTCAAATTGTCCAGTTTCTTCACTTTCTTGGAAGTTTCTAAACACATTTTAAATGCAGAGTCCATTGCATGTGTTGGGCTGACAAACTAACTTGCTAGGAAAGAAGATGAGGATTAAATAGGCTCCAAGGGCTGGATTCACATGGAGTGGGAAAACGAAACAATTTGGTTGCAGTAGAAAACTTGGCAAAAAAGACTTGATTAACATGTGAGTTGTCAGGGGATAGTACAGCATGGCTCCCTAAATGTTCTGCTTATGGCTACTAATGTATTACATTGCTTGTCGGGTTGCCTTCACAGCCCACCCTGGTAAGAAGCCATTTGAAAGCTGGAAAAATGCTGACGTCAACAGTTTGCGCAGCGCTTTACAATATAAGGGAGACAATACAATTACAATACATTTCAGTACAGAAGGAATATGAGGGCTCTGCTCGTGGAGCTTACAATCTAAATCTAAATCTAAAATGCATAGTTGTCCCAGACACAGTCTTTAGGTAATAGCAGTAGTAATATTCACTGGTTCTGATGATATATCAGAAAGTAATGTAGTGATTCCCTGACAATTATTATTATTATTATACAGTATTTATAAAGCACCAACAGTTCACTCAGCGCTGTACATTACAATGGGAGACAGAACATGCGACAGTACAATAACAATACAATGCGATACACGAGGGGTTCAAGGGCCCTGCTCCTTGGAGCTTACAATCTAGGACAATCAAAGTTTTTGTGGATTAAATTTCTTTCCCAGCCAGTTATACCCCACTTCTCCTAAACTGAGCAGAGTCTCCATAGATTGATGGTTAGTGGAGAACTGTTCTCTTAGATTGGTGGCCAGATGAGATGTGCCCCCTTAGATTGGTTGTTGGAGAAGTTTTGCCCATAAGATTTGTTGTAAGTAGAGAAGCGTTCTCTTGAATTTGTGGTTTGTCAGAAAAGCATCTTTTTACACTGGTGGCCAGTGTCAAGTGTCACCTTATATTGGTGGTAGCAGAGAAGTTCTACCTTAAAGTGGTAGTAAACCCACTTTTGTATCTTTTACCTACAGGTTAGCTTACAATAAAGCTTACCTGTGGGTAAAATGAATATCTCCTAAACGTGCCCCGTTTAGGAGATATTTGCTCTTTTTGTCCGCTGGCGTATGCGCTCTGAAGGAACGGCATACCCGTGCCCTTCCTTCTGAGCACTGTGACGTCAATACGGCTCGGCCAGTCTGACACCCAGGACTCGTGAACCCAAACGGAAGACCAGGTGAAGATGGAAGCCTCTGCAGTGGGGACACCGCTGGAGGGCTTTGTTTAAGGTAAGTCCTGCATAATGTGCTAGTATGTGGTGCATACTAGCACATTATGACATTACCTTACAGGGGATTTTTTTATTCTTTTTTTTTACAGCTGTGGTTTACTACTGCTTTAAATTGGTGATAGCTGAGAAGTACCATTAAAGGTTACTGTGGTGCCACTTAGATTGGTGGCTAGTAGAGAAGTGTCTCCTTAGACTGGTGGTCAGTTTAGAAGTGCTTCCTTAGATTGGTGGTTGGTGGAGAAGTTTATCCTTAGATTCGCCACAAGTGCCACTTTACATTTATGGTTACTCTAGTGTCACTTTACACTGGCATTCATTGGAGAAGTGTCCCCTTACATTGGTAGTCAGTGTAGAAGTTCCCCCTTACTTTGGTGGTCAATGTAGAGAGCCATGATGGTTATTGTATTGCCAATTTACATTGGTGCTCAGTGAAAACGTGCCCCCTTACATCAATGGTCAAAGTAGAATTGTCATTTTATATTGTTTGTAGAAGATAAGTGCTACCTTACATTGGTGATAGCTGAGAAATGCCATCTTACATTAAGGGTTACTTAATGTAAGAAAAGCCTGATATAGGAGGGTGCTGTAGCAACAGCCAGATCGTTAACTCGTATCAGTGTAATCATGTGATGGTCACCAAATCCCTAATGAAGGGGTCCTGTGTGACCTGGAAACATTGCACTTACACAAATTGTGATGTGAACGCTTCAATAAACATTTGGACTTTATGTTATAGATCCATGGTGTACTGGCGGCATAGGTTCTTGTCTTAGTTCAGTGGTTAGTGAATAAGTGCCCCCTTAGATTGGTGGTCAGCAAAAAAGTATTCCTTAGCATGGCTCTCAGCAGAGACGCGCCCCTTAGGTTGATGGTCACTGGAGAAGTTCCCCCTTAGATTGCTTGATACTGGAGAAGCATCCCCTTGGATTGGTGATTTGCGGTGAAGTGTTCCCTTAAGTTCGTGGTCAATGTGGAAGTACCACCTTGCATTGATCTTAGCAGAGACATGCCATCCTACATTAAGGGTTACTGTAGTGCCACTTTAAATTGGTGGTCAGTGAAGACGTGCCCTTTTACATTGGTGGTCAACAAAGAAGGCTGCCATAAGGCCATATAGTTTCTTTATAAATTCACCTCTTAGTTCAGATCACATGATATGTTTCCATAGCACTCATTCATGGGAAAAGCCTGATGAAGGAGAATGCGCAGTTGGGTAGCTGTTATCAATGTAATTAAGCGATGGTCATCACATACCTGATGAAGGGGTCCTGTTTGGCACCAAAACATTGCACGTACACAAATTTTGATGTGACAGCGTAAGTCAAAGTTTGGACTTTGTTATGGATACTTGGAGTGCTAGCAACTTGCAGTATGTTCCCAGTGCAGATCAGATTACATATGATACATTACATATGGATCTACCCGTGTAAAAGTCAACAAAATTCTAACCGGTTAAAAAATCTTTTTCTTGCAGCTGTATAACCAAATTTGGTGCACACGCTGACAAAGGTTAGAGATGCTTATATTAAGTAAGATGAAAAAAGAAGTATGGCCAAAGCATTTTTAGGTGGCTTGGTGACACGGGAGTACACTTAATTTGCTCTCTAAGAGTCAGCTAATAGTGGGCTATTGCCTTCTGTCAGCTGACATGGCAGAGCTGAGCCAGGCTCTGGAAGGATCCTAACCATATTGTTGGGATCCACCCAGCTGCAGGAACCAGCTGCTCCTGCCTCCTTTCCCGCCAGTGAGTGCTGGAGGAGCATAACAGAGAGTGGTGAATGACAGTCACCAATATTCGCTCTGAGCAGACTGAGAGCTGAGTGATCAGTTGTCATGTGATCCCTCAGTTCTCTGGATTAGAACTGACATGGGACAGTTGCAAAATCACACTGATGCTGCAACAAAGAAGTGAGTATTAATGCTTATTTTTCTAAACGCCAAACGCCTCCTTTAAATGCTAAAAAGCTGCTGTATTGTGAGGAATATATTTTTAAAACTGATCTCTGGGATAGGGCAGGCTCCAACACTTTCCTCTTCTCCTTAATGCTGTGGGTAGTTGTATCATGTACAATGCAGGGCTAATAAACCTATAGTTTGACCGCAACAGTGAATGTCTTAGAAAGGAAGCTATTCTTGTTATGTATTCATGTTATGAGCTCATTCACACTTGTCACAGCCTTTGCAGTCCCTTCCAGATGCCTGTTAAACACCCCCTGAAAAGCAATCCATTGCAAATCACTTTCCAGAGTTTGCTTGACAGACAACTGGGAGGTGATATGCTTTCTCCTCACTGCCTGTTTTAATCCTGAAAAGCCTGAAGTACCATGTTGCAACCACTTGCAAGTAAAGTATTGTAGCTGCAACATGTGTACCATTCTGTCTGGAATGCTTTTGTTGCTTGTGGGTTGGGGGGATTAGGCAGTCAAGGGGAAGTAAAACTGTGACTCAGCCACTGATAAAACTGCAAAGGTGGGATTGTTAAAAACGTTTTATCCACCAAAAATCATTTGAGTGAATAGGGTATATTTTATTATTTTCAGAAAACTTTTTCAGTGATCACCTTTATATATTTAAAGTCAACAGATATATTTTGGGTAGATATTGATTTTAATGAATATTCAAAGTGTTCATAAACAGTTTAAAGGGTAAAGGTTTTCATTGCATTGAGAAAATAATGCTTAGTTCAACAGTTTCCATCTTGGCATGCCTCCTGTGCTACCACTGAAGCCCTGGGCTTGTCAAGGCAATTGTATAATTGATTTTTCTTCCTACCCTTCAATCACTATTACAGCAAGGGTAAAGAGGAGAATGAGAGCGAGCCTGCTACATTGCACAATGCATAAATGTGCTAATTGGCCTCCTTTAGAACAATGTTCAAAGGCAATACTTCAGTTAGTGCTATTTTTAAATTTTATAACTTCGTTTACTGTACATATTGAAATTTTCAAGTGATTTCTTAAAAAAGAGACTCTGTCACCCCCGATGCATATTATGAATTAGTGGGGGTCAACTTCCTTGATATAGAGGGCCTCAAGTGCAGACCCAGACCTCATCAAAGGCCTGCACATAATATTCAGTGAATGTAATGCTTCAGAAAGCTGTCAGACCGAAGAGAAAATGCAACAGGAGTAGGTCTACAGCATATTACTGTATACGCATGCTGTAGAAGCTGTTGGAGACTGGGGACATGCTTCAGGAGGCATTCAATGAATGGAAACACTTTACATGAGACCACTGGTATTACATCCCATTTAAAAATCAATTCTTCCATATCTGTGCTCCCTACAGCCCCCTCAAATGATTTTTATCAGCAGGATCCTATAAAAAGATCAGTAAGGAGAAAATAAAATGATAAATGATAAAAGGGTAGCACATAAATAATGTAATAAAATTTGAAAGAAATAAACAAAATTATTTTCCTTCACTGGCTTGAGTAAGCACCTAGGTAAGGAAATTACAGACTATTGTCTACAGCTAGAGACCATACAGTATGTGCCAAAGTGCTGCATGAAGCCTCCAGGTTGCAGGCTGGGAATCAGGGTCATGTGAGGCTACTATGGCTACTGACAGGAGTGACATGAGAGCCAAAAGAAGATGGTGCGGTGTCAGGCTTGTGTAGAAATTCTGACACGGATGTGTCGGAAGAGTAGAAGAATAGAACCCGTTTGCTGCACACCATCAATACAACATTAAAGAAGAAAGATAGCCATAACTATTGAAATGTAAGCAGATTTGCACAACATATTGATTGCATAGCTCCCAACTGTCCCTGACTTCAAGGAACTGTCCCTCATTTGGAACAAAGTCCCTCTGTCCCTCAGTCCTCCTCATTTGTCCCTCATTTTGATCAGATCTATATAGTTGTATATAAAATACACTATTTATCTATCAAAAAGTATTTTACAGTGCTAAACCTTTCATCCAATCTCTAAATTGCTGCATTTGGATATTTCCAAAGCCAATCTAAAGGAATAGTAGTGGGAAAGAAAACTACTTTTGGGTTTAGCCAACAATTTTTTTGTGTGTAATACTCCTTTAAGGGGGGTGTGGCAGGGGGCATGTTCTATGGCTACATACTGTTGCTAATAGGTGTCCCTTGTTCCCATCTCAGAAAGTTGGGAGGTATGTGATTGGAATCTGCATGGAGTGCTGACTGGATCTCTTCAACAGGCACAAGCATCCATGTCATAGTTGTATGGTTGTTTAGGCCTCATTCACACAGGCATGCCAATCCATTCATCTGTGCAAAGGGCTGTGTTCATCCACATGGGATGCAAAGACTGTGTTCTGATCTTTGTATTAAACCCACATGAATGTACACTTCCACTTGCACTTGGAGGACCATGCAGATCCTTCCTGTCATTGTTTTCAACAGGCTGCCTGCACGCAGCTACATGGAACACTTCTGAAACCCACGTGGGTGAAGAGAAGTCTTCTTACGAGTGTATGGATTAGTACACCCATGTAAATGAGGCCTAAGTATTATTGCATATTTTTTTTTTTTTATTTAAATATTTATTAATTTTTTTCATGTTATTACAAAAATTCCATAAGAAGAAACACAATACATATAAATAATCCATACATTTCTACTTTGTCCTTCCTATTTACCTCTTTTCTTTCCCTTCCCTCCCAACCCACCTTTTCCCCCCTTCCCCCCTCCCTCCCCTCTGCAAGATCTCCAATCTCTCAAGGCCCGATAACTTTAAATAACTTTCCTAGTTTAGAGTTTTCTATATTTCTCTTTTAGTCCTGATTTTTCCCATTTTTCCCATCACGAGTAGTATAATTTCAACCTGTCTTCCTGAGTATAATAAGATTTTTCCATTCTACTGATCTGGTTTACCCTATTGATCCAATCCTCCTCCGTCGGCACCTCTGTCTTCCACCAAAACTTGGGGATCAACCCTTTTGCAGCACTTAAGTAGTACCATACTCCTGATTCTTTGTATTTATTTACTGCTGTCTCAACATTATGTAGGAGACACATGTTTGGGTCTAATCCTATGTTATTTCCAGGTATTATTTCTATTAAATTGACTATTGTCTTCCAGAAATCCTGAATTTTTGGACATTGCCACCAAATATGAAACAACGTGCCCTCCTCCCCACATCCTCTCCAACACATTTTTGACTTCTCCCCCCTCATCCTGTGCTCAGTGCTCGGTGTAATATGCCATCGCGTCAGACATTTATAGTTGATCTCAACGTCTCTCATACTAACACTCTCGTGAACTAATCTAAATATCTTATTCTGTTGATCTTCATCTATCTCCACCTCCATGTCTCTTTCCCAATTTGTTATAAAATTAACTTTGTGTCTGTGTCTAATTCTGTGAGTATTTTATACATTTTTGTAACACCGTGTTTCCCATCTCGCCGTGTTTCTAGTAGCCTTTCAAACATATTCCACTCATTTTTTAATCTCAAGGGTTTTGGGAGAGTTCCAATAAAACATTTTAATTGTTGATATTTCCACTCATCTATTTTAGTAAACATATCTCCTCCCCTCTCTTTTAGTTCTTTAAATGTTTTCAGTTCCCCCTCTATCAATACGTCTCTCAATTGGATATCTTCCTTTTTAAACCATCTCCCTGATATCTCCTCTTTTCCTGGAGGGAAAAATTCCGTGTTTGCAAGAGGCATTAATATAGAATTGAATTCCCATTTCATATGTTTGTGTAAATTATCCCATATCTTTAACACATTTAAAGTGTAAGTGCTTGTGCTTTCTTTAATTGTTCTATAATGTGCTGGAACCCATATCATCTTACTCAAATTAATTCCACTCAGTTCGTTTTCTATTTTTACCCAACTTTTCCCCTTATAGTTAAAAGTCCAATCATAAATTCTTGCTAAAATTACAGCTTTGTAATATCTCTTAACATCAGGTAGTCCCATCCCCCCTTTCTCTTTAGTCCTACTTAGTGTTTCATATTTTTTTTATTCCTCCATATATATCTTGTTAGCATTCTTCTCATTATCTTAAAAAAACGCCTCTGGGAGTTTGATTGGGATCATTTGAAATCTATAGAGTATTTTAGGTATAATTACCATTTTAATTAGGTTTATACGTCCTAACCATGATGGGTTTCCTCCTTCTAATCTTTTTAGTTCGTCCTTAGTCTCATTTATCAGAGAAATATAGTTTAATCTATACAGTTGTTTATGTGAGGTAGCAAGTTTTATTCCTAGGTATTTTATATCTTTTTCTCTCCAAATAAAGGGGAATTCTTTTTGTAGTTTTTCTTTTTCGCTCTTTGGTATATTAATGTTCAGAATCTCTGTTTTTGTTGGGTTAATTTTTAGATTTGATAGTTCACCATATTCCTTCAAGATCTTCATTATACTTGGTAGTGTTATTCGGGGGTTGCCTACATAAAACAGAAGGTCGTCCGCAAAGGCCGCTACTTTATGTTCTATGTTTTCTATCTGTATTCCCTTTATCGCTCCACTATTCCTTATTATTGATAGCAGGGGTTCCAATGTCAAAACATACAGCAAGGGGGACAATGGACATCCTTGTCTTGTTCCATTGGACATCCCGATGGATTCCGACCTCTCCCCATTTACCGTGATGATTGCGGTGGGCTCCCTATATAATTTACCTATCCACTCACGCATTCTCTCTCCAATCCCCAACACTTCCAAGTTGTCCATCATAAAGCCCCAGTCCACTCTATCAAACGCCTTTTCGGCATCAATTGACAAGAGCACCACCGGGGCTATACCCTTTTCTACTTTTCTGAATAAGCATCAAAGTTCTCAACCCATTGTCTCTACCCTCTCTTCCCCGGACAAATCCCACCTGGTCTCCATGGATCCATTCGGGCATTAGATCTTTCAGCCTGTTTGCTAGGACCTTTGCGTACAACTTGGTATCAGTGTTCAATAATGAAATTGGTCTGTAGCTAGAGCACTGAGAAGGATCTTTTCCCTCCTTGTGAATGAGAACAACATGGGCCTGAAGGGATTCCCTCCTCCCCTCCATCCCACCTCCCAAGTCATTCATATATTTCTTTAACTTTGGTAACAGTACTTCACAAAATTTTTTATAGTACTTAATTGTATAACCATCCGGGCCTGGGCTTTTCCCTCCCCCTGTACTTCTTAATGCTACTTCTATTTCTTCCTGAGAAATTTCTGATTCCAAGGAGTTCAATAGTGTTTCACTGAGCTTTGGCAATCCCGCATTTTTTAAATATATCATCCTTTTTTCATTAATACCTTCTCTATTTTCTTTTGGTGAACCTTGGTGGCTGATGTTGCACAACTTTCTATAGTACTCCGTGAATACTTTAATGATTTCTTTAGTTGAGTGGACCAACTCCCCCTTAGGGCTTTTTATCTTTTCTATATAATTCCTGTTTTTCTTTTTATTCAGGGCTCTCATTAAGTATTTTCCTGGTCGATCACCCCATCTATATCTTTCACCCAATACCTTGTTATATACTCTTCTCCTCTCCTCTTCCATCAATCTCTCTAATTCATCTCTTTTATCCATTAGCTTCTGTCTTGTTTCTATTGTTATTTTCTTCTTATGTATTTGCTCCAACTCCAGGATTTCCTTTAAAAGTCCACTAACCCTCTCTCTTCTTTCTTTTTTTTTCCTTGCTCCCATCGCAATCAAGATTCCTCTTATATATACCTTATGACTTTCCCATACTGTAGCTGTCGATACTTCCTCTGTCTCATTTTCTTTGAAATATACCTTAATCTCTTCCTTGATCTTCTGCACAATATCCTCATCAAAGAGAAGAGCCTCATTTAACCTCCATCCTAGACCTCCCGTCCACCTTTTCCCCCATCCTATTTTCATTATGACTGGGGCATGGTCCGAAAAAGTTCTTGTCTCTATTTCTATTTTAACCAGCATTTCAATGAGTTGATGATCTATTAGAATATAATCCAGTCTCGAGTATATCTCATGTGCATTAGAGAAGAAGGTATAGTCTCTGTCTTTCATATGCATCATTCTCCAGGTGTCCACCAGTTGGTACTCGTGGATCGCCTTCTTCAAGGCTCTCAGAGACCTACCCCCCTCTCTCTGCACAAGGGAGGTTGCATCCTTTTGTGGGTCCATACAAAAATTTAAATCTCCTGCTATTATCAAATGCCCTTTTTTAAAGTCTATTAATTTTTTCAATAAACCCTTCAAAAAGATCTCAGGTTTCTTGTTGGGGCAGTATATATTGGCTAGTGTACATTCAATTCCCTGAAGTTTACCCTTCAAAAACAGGAATCTCCCTTCCGGGTCAGTCTTTCTATCTTCCAACTCAAATCTCATATTCTTTGCCAATCCTATTGCCACCCCCTTTGCTCTTTTGATTGGAGAGTCAGCATAATACCATGTTGGATAATATTTGGATTTTAATTTCACATTTGATTCTATCTCAAAATGTGTCTCCTGTAGAAATACCACTGACGTTGCCCTGTGATGTAACTCTTTAAACATTTTAAATCTTTTCCCAGGACAATTCAACCCATTCACATTATATGTTATAAACTGTATTTCTTCCATCCTTCTTAATTCTGTCTCTCTCTCTTCTAATTAGTCTCTTCCTATTAGGCCCGAATATCTTGCAGAATATTAGCCCCACGGCCCCTCCCCCCCTTCTCCCCACCCAATCCCTGTCTCCCCCCCCCCGCCCCCACCCCCCCTCTCTTGTTTTTCCCCTACCCATTTTTAGGCTTATAAACTGCCTATAAATCATTTGTGGAACTATTTCCACGGTTGATTTAAAATACTGGGATTAAGCTCCGCCCATGGACGGCACACCTCTCCTCCGAACTCCCTAGTTCCCCTTTCTCTATCAACTGGGCTCAACAATACCCTTTACTTCCCTCCCTTAACCAGAGCTTCCAGATGGACTTCCACTTCAACAAGGGGGCTACAAAAGGGGCTAGGGAAAAAGATAGAGAAAAGAAAAAGCATATATTTTACTTTATTCTCCCTCCCCTTTCTCCCCAACGCCAGAACCTCCCTCCCCCTCCCCCCGACCCGCTGCCAGTCCTCCTGTCTTGTATCATCCGTATCTTCTTTTTCTTCTTCCCACCCAATTATCTCCATTCTTTGCAAATCCAGTCTATCACCAAAATCTCTCAGTTCCTCCGGGAATCTCAGGTATGCTGTGACCCCATTTTTCCAGCCAATTAGAGATGCCGAAGTACCCCATCTATATTGCACATTCTGTTTTCTCATTTGCTCTAATAGGGGTCTCAGGGATCTCCTTCTCCATAGAGTCTCTGATGTTAAATCCGCAAAAATTTGAATAGTCAAGTCTCCATACTTAATTAACGATCTTCCCTTGATCTTTTCCCAAATCTCATTTTTGACCCCAAACTTCTGGAACTGGACAACTATATCTCTCGATCTTTCCCTCTCAGTATCTTGTTTAAATTTTCCTATTCTGAACACTCTATCCAGTTCAATCACTTCTGTTTCAGGTCTGTCTCTTATGGAGTTTAAGATTTTATTAACTAGTTCATATAATATTTCCCCTTTTGCAGATTCTGGAATTCCTCGCACCCTAAGGTTACACCTTCTTTCTTTATTTTCTTGAATTTCCATCCTATAAATCATTTTTTTCTGGGTTTTCTCCAAATGGGTTATTTTTTTCCTTAGATTATCTATGGTTTGGGCCTGGGTTTTGACTTTCTCCTCTGTTTCTTCCATTCTCGATAGCAGATGGCCTAAGTCGTTTCGAATAGCTGTCATTTCATGTTTTATCGTTTTCTCCAAACTTTGAAACATTTCTATCATCTCCTTCTTATTTGGTACTTGTAGTTCACCATCAAGTTCTTTTTTTCCCAAGCCATCCGCTATTTGTTGGCTACAACTGCTGTTCATACCCAGTGATAGTCTCGGACTGTTTCCTGAGCTAGTGTCCATTTCCCCTTTAGCGCTTGTACCTTGGGCCCTTTCTGGCGTAATGTTTCCATATGATGTAAATTTCTTTATCGTGCCTGATTGGGACCCTTTGAGCCCTGCTCCCTTAGGACCTTTATTCTTCATATCCTCTTTAAGTCTTTTGCCTTCTATATTCTCTAGATGGAAATTGTACCTCTCCCTTATGATTTATGATCCAGACGGGTTTACTACTTTTGCTTATGCTCTCCTAGGGGTGTGTGGGACTCTTCTCTTCTGAACCCAGGGAATCCTCCCCTCTCCTCCTTAACCCCTTGGACCCCAATGTCACTCAGGAGTCAACTAGACAATAGACCCCCAGCAGCTCTCACTCACCCTACTCTTCCCAGGACGGTAGCTCCAAGTTTGGGTGGAGGGCCTTCACAACATCTCTGTCCTGGGGGGGGTTCCTCTGGGCTTCCAACGCTGTAGCTCTTTTTCTCTGTCAGGATTTCGTCCAAGGGATGCAGGGTGGGTCTCCTGGCACTCCTGGGTCTCCCTGGCCCAGGATCGAGCAGTCAGCTGGCCGGGGGCTCCAGGCAGCAGTGAACCGGGGGGCTGCAGACAGTAGGTAGCCGGGTTTTATGGGCAGCAGTTGGCCGGGGGGTTGTGGGCGACAGAGAGCCGGTAACCCAAGCCGGCGTCTCCCTGTCAGTCAGGCGGCCAGCTGGCTTCCTCTTCTCCCAGAGGTCCTCCGCGGCTACCACACGCCCCCGCCACGTCACCTCGTCCTCCAGCGGTCCGGGTCTCTCTCTCGTGAAGCACCGGAGGGGCCGGCGCTTCACTGCAACCTTCGTCCGGCTTCCATCACCGGCTCTCTATTCAGCGTCCCTCCAGACTCCGGTGAGTCAGGTCCTAAGGGTCACTAGGGAGGTCGGGGAGCGGAACCTAGCCGATAGCTAGTGCCGCTCACTCCCCACTGCCGCCATGTTCAGGCTCCTCCCTGAAGTATTATTGCATATTGAACTACAGAAACTGTTTTTTAAACTTCTAATTTTCAAAGGAAATTACTGACAAAAAATGAAATGATAGACTAGCGGCTTATTAGTGTCTGCATTTTGTTTCTGAACGAGCTGTTTGGCACAAAAGCTTATAATCCACATACAATTTTGGCCTACTATACGCCAAAAGGCCTGCTTGAACCCAAAGGTTACTGTGTATGGTTAGAGACGCTGGGAACACAGGTACGTAAGAAGGTTACATTCAGTAACTTGTTAAAAAAAAACAGGGTTGCATTGTGGGCAAGACTGTGGGCATGGTTCACATGAAACCAGTAAACCCAAAACAGGTGTGATTTTTAAGGGCTTGACAGCTGTCAGCAACACATCCAATATCATCACACTGATTGGAGTCAACGTTGGCTCACTCCTGGCTCCAATTAGCTCTGGGAGAAGTCATTAGGTGTCAGGAATGGACTGGCCAGCTATGGTGGGACTCACCTGCCTTTTGATCTGCAGTACCAGGGCTGGCCAGCGGGTGTTCCCAGCAATCAGAGACTCAACTTTGCAGCCAGCTAACACCTGTAACTGATTATGCTGGGGTATTTAAGGGATGGCCAGACCCACAGACTCTGCCTTGGTGTGTGTTTGTCCTGGGCCCTGCATCCTGTTTCTGTCCTGCATCCTGTTTCTGTCCTGCATCCTGTTTCTGAACCGCTGCTGACTTCTCCTGCTCTGATCCCGGCTCGCTCCTGACCATCCCTCTGTCTGACCCTCTGTACCACGCTGCTTGCTACCTGTTCTGATCCCTGGCTTGTGACCCTGACCAATCTCCGCTTGCTCCCCCTGTACCTACCTGCCCTATTGATATTGACCCGGCCTGCCTGATGACGCTTGCTTGTATGTACTGTTATCTGTGGGTGGTTTGGTTGGGTTTGTTTGCACTGTATTATGTTTAGTATTGCACTGCGTTTATGTTTGTATTGTTAGTGTTAATAAATTATATTGTTTATAACATATCTGAGGTCTGCGTTTCCCTGCGTCAGTCACACATCTCTGGTCACACCTGGGAGCCCTGACATTACACCAAGGCCAATCCTGACCAGAAGTGGCTGCACAGGGAATCCATCTTGGCTTGTTGATGGGAAGGATGGATCTGGATGAGGTTGAGTATTTATCTCTGCTAGTGCTTGATGACAGAGAGTATGCTTATCAAACTCTGAAGGAGTATACCCGGGATGAACTGCTAGAATGTATGCGGCTCGCTCATGTTCTAGTAGATCAGGGCACAGATTTCTCTATGGTGCAGCCATTGATTCAGGTTTGTGTTGAGTTGGTTTCATCTGGTTCCCCCGAATGCAGGGATGAATTTTTGCCACCATTTAGTGCAGACCAGGTTGAGTCCCTGGTGTGGTTATTAGAGGATGATGTGGGTTACTTTCTGGAGCGTTATTCCACATGTTCACCACAGACACTGAGAGATTGTATAAACGCAGTGCAGTCATTGACCAGACAGGCTTTGTGTAAGCTCAGCTTTGTTCAACCCATACTGCAGACATGGACAGACTTGTTGCACCCAGCCTCAGTCAGCTTACAAAAACCCAGTCCTGCTTCTAACTCTACTCCTGTATTCCCACCAGCTCCTCCAGTTACAGCCCAGTATACTTGGCTATCTACCGCATGTCAGTACCCTGTTCCCACTCGCTGCACCTATCCTGCCTTTAACCCTGTAAAAAAGCCCTCTGTAGCAACTGCTCCCTCTCCTGTTCCATCCTCCAGTTTTTCTCTGTCTCCAGCTGCTCCATTCGTTTGCAGACCTGCGTTTACTTGCAGTGCTCCAGTAGTTAAAACCAGAAAAAAGCGAAAATTCTTTCCAACCAATACCATCCTGCCAGTATCCAAACCGGTGAGCCTGCCTTCCGTGGTTCAGCCTGAAGCCTCTACTCAGCCTGAAGCCTCTACTCAGCCTGAAGCCTCTCTTCAGCCGGATGCCTCTCCTCAGCCGGATGCCTCTCCTCAGCCGGATGCCTCTCCTCAGCCGGATGCCTCTCCTCAGCCTGAAGCCTCTCCTCAGCCTGAAGCCTCTCCTCAGCCTGAAGCCTCTACTCAGCCTGATGCCTGCATTCAGCCTGATGCCGCTACTCGGCATGATGAACTGATCCAGCCCGACGATCCTATTAGGCCAGTTGACTCGATGCCCGCTGTTGATCCAGATGATCCGGTACCTGATCCAGTGCCCGCTGTCGTGCCAATTGACTCAGAGCCCGCTGTTCCGCCAGTTGACTCGGTGCCCGCAGTCTTGCCAGACGACTCGGTGCCCGCAGTCTTGCCAGACGACTCGGTGCCTGCTGTTCCGCCAGTTGACTCGGTGCCCGCAGTCTTGCCAGACGACTCGGTGCCCGCAGTCTTGCCAGACGACTCGGTGCCTGCTGTTCCGCCAGTTGACTCGGTGCCCGCAGTCTTGCCAGACGACTCGGTGCCCGCAGTCTTGCCAGACGACTCGGTGCCCGCAGTCTTGCCAGACGACTCGGTGCCCGCAGTCTTGCCAGACGACTCGGTGCCTGCTGTTCCGCCAGTTGACTCGGTGCCCGCAGTCTTGCCAGACGACTCGGTGCCCGCAGTCTTGCCAGACGACTCGGTGCCCGCAGTCTTGCCAGACGACTCGGTGCCCGCTGTTCCGCCAGTTGACTCGGTGCCCGCAGTCTTGCCAGACGACTCGAAGCCTGCTGTTCCGCCAGTTGGCTCGGTGCCCGCAGTCTTGCCAGACGACTCGGTGCCCGCAGTCTTGCCAGACGACTCGGTGCCCGCAGTCTTGCCAGACGACTCGGTGCCCGCAGCCTTGCCAGACGACTCGGTGCCCGCAGCCTTGCCAGACGACTCGGTGCCCGCAGCCTTGCCAGACGACTCGGTGCCCGCAGCCTTGCCAGACGACTCGATGCCCGCAGCCTTGCCAGTTGACTCGATGCCCGCTGTTCCGCCAGTTGACTCGGTGCCCGCAGTCTTGCCAGACGACTCGGTGCCCGCAGTCTTGCCAGACGACTCGGTGCCCGCAGTCTTGCCAGACGACTCGGTGCCCGCAGTCTTGCCAGACGACTCGGTGCCCGCAGCCTTGCCAGACGACTCGGTGCCCGCAGCCCCGCCAGTGGACTCGATGCCCGCAGTCTTGCCAGACGACTCGGTGCCCGCAGTCTTGCCAGACGACTCGGTGCCTGCTGTTCCGCCAGTTGACTCGATGCCCGCTGTTCCGCCAGTTGACTCGGTGCCCGCAGTCTTGCCAGACGACTCGGTGCCCGCAGTCTTGCCAGACGACTCGGTGCCCGCAGTCTTGCCAGACGACTCGGTGCCTGCTGTTCCGCCAGTTGACTCGATGCCCGCTGTTCCGCCAGTTGACTCGGTGCCCGCAGTCTTGCCAGACGACTCGAAGCCTGCTGTTCCGCCAGTTGGCTCGGTGCCCGCAGTCTTGCCAGACTACTCGGTGCCCGCAGTCTTGCCAGACGACTCGGTGCCCGCAGTCTTGCCAGACGACTCGGTGCCCGCAGTCTTGCCAGACGACTCGGTGCCCGCAGCCTTGCCAGACGACTTGATGCCCGCTGTTCCGCCAGTTGACTCGGTGCCCGCAGTCTTGCCAGACGACTCGGTGCCCGCAGTCTTGCCAGACGACTCGGTGCATGCTGTTCCGCCAGTTGACTCGATGCCCGCTGTTCCGCCAGTTGACTCGGTGCCCGCAGTCTTGCCAGACGACTCGGTGCCCGCAGTCTTGCCAGACGACTCGGTGCCCGCAGTCTTGCCAGACGACTCGGTGCCTGCTGTTCCGCCAGTTGACTCGATGCCCGCTGTTCCGCCAGTTGACTCGGTGCCCGCAGTCTTGCCAGACGACTCGAAGCCTGCTGTTCCGCCAGTTGGCTCGGTGCCCGCAGTCTTGCCAGACGACTCGGTGCCCGCAGTCTTGCCAGACGACTCGGTGCCCGCAGTCTTGCCAGACGACTCGGTGCCCGCTGTTCCGCCAGTTGACTCGGTGCCCGCAGTCTTGCCAGACGACTCGGTGCCCGCAGTCTTGCCAGACGACTCGGTGCCTGCTGTTCCGCCAGTTGACTCGATGCCCGCTGTTCCGCCAGTTGACTCGGTGCCCGCAGTCTTGCCAGACGACTCGGTGCCCGCAGTCTTGCCAGACGACTCGGTGCCTGCTGTTCCGCCAGTTGACTCGGTGCCCGCAGTCTTGCCAGACGACTCGGTGCCCGCAGTCTTGCCAGACGACTCGGTGCCCGCAGTCTTGCCAGACGACTCGGTGCCCGCAGTCTTGCCAGACGACTCGGTGCCCGCTGTTCCGCCAGTTGACTCGGTGCCCACTGTTCCGCCAGTTGACTCGGTGCCCGCAGTCTTGCCAGACGACTCGGTGCCCACTGTCGTGCCTGTTGACTCGGTGCCCGCCGCTTCGTCTGGGGGCCCGAGACCTGTTGCTCCGCCTGAGGGCCCGAGACCTGTCGCTCCATCTGGGGGTCCGGCGCCCGCCGCTCCGCCTGAGGGCCCGAGACCTGTAGCTCCGCCTGGGGGTCCGGCGCCCGCCGCTCCGCATGGGGGTCCGGCGCCCGCCGCTCCGCCTGGGGGCCCGATGCCTGTCGCCCCACCTGGGGGCCCAATGCCTGTCGCCCCGCCTGGGGGCCCGATGCCTGTCGCCCCGCCTGGGGGTCCGATGCCTGTCGCTCCGCCTGAGGGCCCGAGACCTGTCGCTCCATCTGGGGGTCCGGCGCCCGCCGCTCCGCCTGAGGGCCCGAGACCTGTAGTTCCGCCTGGGGGTCCGATGCCTGTCGCCCCGCCCGGGGGTCCGATGCCTGTCGCCCCGCCCGGGGGTCCGGTGCCTGTCGCCCCGCCCGGGGGCCCGGTGCCTGTCGCCCCGCCCGGGGGCCCGGTGCCTGTCGCCCCGCCCGGAGGCCCGGTGCCTGTCGCCCCGCCCGGGGGCCCGGTGCCTGCCGCTTCGCCTGGTAGCCCGATGTGCCTCTGCCCGGGGTCCTGCCCGATGTGCCTCTGCCCGGAGTCCTGCCCGATGTGCCTCTGCCCGGAGTCCTGCCCGATGTGCCTCTGCCCGGAGTCCTGCCCGATGTGCCTCTGCCCGGAGTCCTGCCCGATGTGCCTCTGCCCGGAGTCCTGCCCGATGTGCCTCTGCCCGGAGTCCAGCCCGATGTGCCTCTGCCCGATGTGCCTCTGCCCGGAGTCCAGCCCGATGTGCCTCTGCCCGGAGTCCAGCCCGGTGTGCCTCTGCCCGGTGTGCCTCTGCCCGGAGTCCAGCCCGGTGTCCAGCCCGGTGTGCCTCTGCCCGGAGTCCAGCCCGATGTGCCTCTGCCCGGAGTCCAGTCCAGCCCGATGTGCCTCTGCCCGGAGTCCTGCCCGGTGTGCCAGTCTTTGATATCCCGCCAGTTACCAGACCCGGGCGGTGGAACATTTTTCCCAGCTAGGACTGTTTGGAGTGTCCTGAGGCCGCTCCTTGAGGGGGGGGTACTGTCAGGAATGGACTGGCCAGCTATGGTGGGACTCACCTGCCTTTTGATCTGTAGTACCAGGGCTGGCCAGCGGGTGTTCCCAGCAATCAGAGACTCAACTTTGCAGCCAGCTAACACCTGTAACTGATTATGCTGGGGTATTTAAGGGATGGCCAGACCCACAGACTCTGCCTTGGTGTGTGTTTGTCCTGGGCCCTGCATCCTGTTTCTGTCCTGCATCCTGTTTCTGTCCTGCATCCTGTTTCTGAACCGCTGCTGACTTCTCCTGCTCTGATCCCGGCTCGCTCCTGACCATCCCTCTGTCTGACCCTCTGTACCACGCTGCTTGCTACCTGTTCTGATCCCTGGCTTGTGACCCTGACCAATCTCCGCTTGCTCCCCCTGTACCTACCTGCCCTATTGATATTGACCCGGCCTGCCTGATGACGCTTGCTTGTATGTACTGTTATCTGTGGGTGGTTTGGTTGGGTTTGTTTGCACTGTATTATGTTTAGTATTGCACTGCGTTTATGTTTGTATTGTTAGTGTTAATAAATTATATTGTTTATAACATATCTGAGGTCTGCGTTTCCCTGCGTCAGTCACACATCTCTGGTCACACCTGGGAGCTCTGACATTAGGCTAGGGCCTCACATACTTTTTCCTCCCTGTACTGTGAATGTTTACATGTTATGCGCAATTAAACCATGGCAACATCTAATGTTTGTGTAGTATTATGTTCAGCAGACTGTGTTCTTCTATTGTTCCGACTTAGATGACGTTCAGAACACATTTTATGCCCAATTCATGCAAAACTCCACGTAATCCCAAGGGGTTCATATACTTTTTCTTGCAACTGTAGATTAGATAGTCGCAAGGAGTGGTGGAGGGAGATGATGCCCGTGCCTGCCAAACCTTGTCAAATTTTTTAGGACAGCCCTGGTAGGGCTAGGTCAGGGGTCTGCAACCTTTAAGACATAAAGAGCCACTTGGACCCGTTTCCGAGAGGGAAAAAAAGACTGGGAGCCGCAAAACCATTGCAACATTTAAAACAAATCCGACACTGCATATATTGCAAAAAGCGCTCTGGTCATGAAGGGGGTTTAAGGGCCCAGTAAGCAAAGGGTTAATCAGGGCCACAGTATATCGTCATAATCACAATCATAGCCTTAGGTCAGTGGTGGGCAACCTTTTTTTTCAACTGAGCCAAATCTCGCCAAAACCACAATTGAAATTTATTTTGAGAGCCACATTTTTAAAACTGAAAATACATCCCCCATATAGTAATTCATCCCCCATAGTAATTCATCCCCCATAGTAATTCATCCCCCATATAGTAATTCATCCCCCATAGTAATTCATCCCCCATATAGTAATTCATCCCCCATAGTAATTCATCCCCCATATAGTAATTCATCCCCCATAGTAATTCATCCCCCATATAGTAATTCATCCCCCATATAGTAATTCATCCCCCATACTAATTCATCCCCCATATAGTAATTCATCCCCCATAGTAATTCATCCCCCATATAGTAATTCATCCCCCATAGTAATTCATCCCCCATATAGTAATTCATCCCCCATAGTAATTCATCCCCCCCCATAGTAATTAATCCCCCATATAGTAATTCATCCCCCATAGTAATTCATCCCCCATAGTAATTCATCCCCCATATAGTAATTCATCCCCCATATAGTAATTCATCCCCCATAGTAATTCATCCCCCATATAGTAATTCATCCCCCCTATAGTAATTCATCCCCCACATAGTAATTCATCCCCCACATAGTAATTCATCCCCCCCTATAGTAATTCATTCCCCCATATAGTAATTCATCCCCCCTATAGTAATTCATTCCCCCTTATGTCAATTCACTTACCTTTGCTCCGCGCGTTCCTCTCGCCGTGTTCCCGCGCCGTTCCGGTCTTCAGGGCGGACTGTGAGAGGAGAGGAGTTCGTCACGCTGCCCCGCCTACATCCTGACAGCCAATGTTTGTCCGCTGGGCCGTAGTTTGCCCATTGCTGGGCTAGCTGCAGAGTCCTGACTTTTGGGGCAGCCGCCCGAGAGGAGGGAGGGGAGCGGGCGCCCGGCACACAGAAGAGCTGCATTAAAAGAGCCGCGGCTTGCCGGCCAATGAGCTACGGCAACCCTATTGCCTGTCACCTGGTGGGCAGTGTGCTCCGGAGCCGCAGCAAAGGTGAAAAAGAGCCGCATGCGGCTCTGGAGCCGCGGGTTGCCGACACCCGGGCTAGGTAGATTTATTACAATGTACCATGGAAATTAACATTTTTGTTTCCAGAAGAACACTGTGGGAGGCACATTTTTTTCCCAGTGAAAAATAATAGCTTTATAGGCAAAAATAGGGTAAAACAATAAAATATTAAGTAAAGATCTTTGAGCTATAGTAGGAATAAATCCCTCCACCAGGCTGAACAACACTGTTAATGGGATTGGCATAGCTAGTTCATCAGTGGTACATTTGATGGCAGCAACACATCTCAAAAAAGTTGGGACAAGGCCATGTTTACCACTGTGTAGCATACCCTATTCAATTAACAACACTCTGCAAATGTCTGGGATCAATTTCAAAATGACCTTATTTTTTATTGAAAAGGTACCTTTTCTCAGTTTAAACATTTTATATGTTTAATATTTTCTATTGTGAATAAAATATGCGTTTATGAGATTTTCAAATCATTGCATTCTGTTTTTACATATATGTTACTCAACGTTACCTTTGGAATTTGGGTTGTATACTTTCCAGCTTCTTTTTCTTGTCTGCAGATTTGACTTGGGATATTTTTTTCAAAATGAACTGTGGGAGGAGTCTGTAGATGTGGGAATCAAAAGATCAAAGCAGTAAGGCTAGATGAAGATCTACAGGAGTAGTGGTCCTTCACACAGACTCATGTTCTGTGCTGTGATGACTTTTGAGTGGGTTTAATGCTCAGTTTGATTTTACATCATTAGGCTGTGAGTTATAATACCATCTGTGTATGGTATAGAACAGTGATCTCCAAACTGTGGCCCGGGGGCCAGATGTGGCTTGCTTTTATCTGGCGCTTGGGGCCACTACTGATACCAACAATGGAGTATAATTCCCTCCACTGACAATAATTATGGGGCACTATTCCTCACAAAGACACCAACAATGGGGCCCAATGACACCAATGATGGGCATAGTTCCTCACAATGACACCAACGATGGGGTGTTGTTCCTCCCACTGACACCAACGAAGAGGCATGGTTTACTCCCACTGACATCTGGACCTTTTCTGCTCCCACTGGCCACAGTTCAGCCCCCTCAAAGTAAACTGGCCCTTTATTTAGAAAGTTTGTAGACCCCTGGTATAGAAGATACTCTTAAAATGATAAGAACTACTTGCAGTAAAGCTAGGGTTCACTATCTTAAAGTATATCTAAACCCTCACGTTGTAAAACAACCCACTCAACCCACAAATTGTTGGTGCCCGCTTAGCTGGTGCCTCTGTGACTAAAGTTGCCAATTTATTTGCCATGTCGCAAGGTACAGTATCAAACGTTATGATGGCATATACAGTTTCCAGGAAAAAATCGTCTGATAAGCATAAGTGCAATAAAAATGGTCAACTGACCGAAAGAGACAAAAGGACTTTGTGCAGGATTGTGACCTGGAATAAGAAAACAACTGCTGCAAAAGTGACTACAGAGCTCAGTCATCACAGGACTGAGACTGAGCTCTGCAGTCACTTTTGCAGCAGTTGTTTTCATATTATATATACTGTATATATAAAAAAAGTTAGGAGCCAGTTTTTTAAATCAGCTGCCCTGCGCCTGGAACTGCATGCATAGAAATTGCCCACGCCTGGTGCCAGATCTGGACTGGGACAAAAAATAGGCCCAGGAATTTTAGACTGAGCAGCCCTGAAGCTATACATGTTGTAGCCATTTTTTGTCCATGCACAATGGCATCCCTAGAATGGCTCGTATTTGTGTTACGGTGTCAATCTTGTGCACTGTCTGCCATGTCCCTGCATTGGAAACGGAAGGAGATGTACAAGTACGAGACGCCATGGACCGTGTATGCCCTGAATTGGAGCATGAGGCCAGACAAGATGTTCCGGTTGTCTCTGGGCAGTTCTAATAGTAAGGTAACCAGGGGCTGAGAAAGAAAAAGAAGGAAGGAAAGAATTGAAAGTGTAAGTTCGCCTGTACAGAAAAGCACTTCACCGGTCTGGGGATTTGAAATCCCCGTGGCTTTCTCTTCTCTCCTCCAAACACTGACAGGACAGACTAGACGGATACAGATATGAGATTAAGCTGCGGTCATTTCAAATCCCTGGATCAGTGAAATAACATCTTAGTACCTAACATCAGCAGGCTGACAAAAGTCCAGGTGCCATAATGCAATTTCTACTTTCCATAGCTACCTGGCACCTGTGATTTGCCAAGCACTGTATATACCCTCTGTTCTTAGCTGCATGAGGAGGTGAGAGAGATAGGGGAGGAGAACAGCAGCACACTGTCAGAAAACTGTCTGCGCTGTGCTCTCCTGTGGTCAGTTGTTCATAAGAAAGCAGAGGGACTGGCGAGAACACCAGAGATTTTACACAAAGGAAGCAATACGAAGAGAACAGGATGCTTTTTCATAAGTACATGGTACAGCGGGCACATATCAGGAATATGAAATGTTGAGTTGACATATTTTTTCACTGACAAACTTTGCCTGTGTGGACTGCTTGTTGTTTGTGACAAATATA
Source organism: Staurois parvus (assembly GCF_062004578.1). Lineage (NCBI taxonomy): Eukaryota > Metazoa > Chordata > Amphibia > Anura > Ranidae > Staurois > Staurois parvus. The sequence continues at coordinate 8,620,483 of NW_028317886.1, forward strand.
CCAAAAATAGGTGTTTTTAACTCAATGTATTACTAATGTTCTTCTAATTTCAGAGTTGACTGTACTCTTGCACCTGCTGGGTGGGAGGTTCTATCTTAGATTAGGTAATGGGGCCATCACTGTGGCTTAGTGTTGAAATACTTTGGCACAGTACAAGTTCTGTAGGAAAGGTATTGTTTCCATATTCATATTCACTGTACCACAAAATATCTGTTTGGCTCTGATGAACTAGCAGGGTGAAATGTTCATCTTTTGGCAGATTTATGCCTGCGGGGACTGCAGGTCTTCCTTTCACGCACATATTGTCTGTCTTTGTGATGGGGTGCCGTCATGTATCTGTCTTTGAGGCTCAACCACAGTGTTGTATACATACATATTACTTTTTGGTTTATAAAGCCAGCTTCTCCTTTTTCAAAAGACTGTTTAAATTATCTCATCGTTATTCAAGCATCAAAAACTGAAAAACCTTATATGCTAATTGTGCTTACTTGCAATATCTCACAGATTTTAAAGAAAATTGGTGCCCCTGGAATTGTTCCTGAATGTGAACATGATTTGGTATGTCACTTTCACTTTTTACTGTCATCTGTAGTTTTGCTTTTAATTTTAGTAAATTAAAGTTCAAGGTATGTGCATGAATCTTAAGCAGTGGCCTAATCTGCCTGGGTTTGATTTGCCAAGGGTTTGGAGAAGTCTCTTTCGACAGCGTACATTGACAGCAAATATTTGGCTGTGGGATTGATTTATTTTTTCTTTCCAAATTAGCTTGGCTGAATAATTTCAGTTTGAAAAAAATGCTTGTTTTCAGGTAGCTTCAGCTTTTCTCAACATAAAATACAATATACCCCTAAAATAAATGTAAACTCTTAAATACCACCCCCTGAAGTGAAAGCCTATATTTTTTTAAAAAGAAACCTTGTAGCAAATGAAGGACAACAAGCTCCAAATAATAAGAACAAAAAGGCAGCAAAGAGGTTGATTGCCCAAAGATCTAGCAATCAACATTAATGTACAGTTTCCTAACTAACCATAATCTCTCTATGTGGTTTGTCAATTTTACCTATGCTTTCCCTACAACAGTTTCTAATTCACTGACACTTGGCTGCTTTGTACCCCCTTCATTTTATGGAGAGGGGGATGGCTTAACCAACATTTCACCTACTGGCCCTACTAAGTCTGCTGACCATAGTTCAAAGGCCATGGAGTGTACTGTGGTTTTAATTAATCTTGGTGAATGTGCAGAGAAATTAGCTGCGGCTGCAAATCTTGATTCCACAGGACTCGCTGCACATCTCTGGTAGTGGAAAACTTGACTCTCATCTCCATTGCTATGTGATGTGAAGGTGTAACATGTTTAATTATTTTGCTTTAACAGAGATCACAGTGCTTCTGCTGACAATGCCTGCAGTTTTCTTCATAAGGACAGCAACATCTTCTTTCAGGCATCATGCAGGGTCATCATCTACTTCCTGGACAAAGATGCTAGCTCCGTTATCTAAATTTTGCATCATGCACCGTTTTTGTGCCTTACCTGACTCAAATCAGCTGGCCTCCTGCAGCCTCCCACTTAAGCTGGCCATAGATGGTCGACTCTCGGCTGGTTGAGAAGAGAGCAACTGAGATTTTACCATCTATGGGCCGACTTAGATACAACCAGCATTTTTAATGTGATCATTGCCAGTGGCTATAGCTGCTAGCAATAACCCAATGACTCCCAATGCCCCACCCATGCAGGTAGAACACAAAAGCTCAGCTGGAGGGATTCCCCCATCAACACTGACTGTGTTGATGGGGTAATTGAGTGATTTTCTTTCTGGCAACCCCTGACTGATAGCAACACCTCAACCTATGCAAAGTCATTTGAATGGAATTAAGGGCTGCTTTTAATGATAAAATGTACAGCTTTTGTCATCATGGGCCTTGCTTCATGCCAGGAATAGCTCATCACATAAAGGCATTTTAGAGTCTAGAGGATCCGCTTTATAAATATGGTCAAGGGGACAGTGATGTGCATTAACCAATATAAATCAGCAAGACATCTTCTAGCTGGTTGCTTCTCTTACAATACCTTGTTCTTAGTCACACTACATAAACACCCGTGTAACTTTACACAATAGGGGACAACAAGAATGTAAAAATAAAGAGAATACATTTACAAAGACATGAAGAAAACATGCTTTACATCCCAGCTTATGTTGAAGGGACCTGCTGTCTATGACATGGACGCCGGGGTGGAATCATGAATCTTTTAGCATATTGGGATTAGGAAAAAGCTGAGTCACTCAGAATTCCCTGCTGTGTTTGTGAAGGGAGCGTTGGCTGTACAGCTGTCCCTCAGGAGATAAAGACTGTGTTTATTAATCAATGCTTAGACTGATTTTTATTTACCTCTGAATCTATACTGAAGAGACTGCTGAACATTGCAAGGATGTGCCTACATTGGACGATTTTTAGCAGAATCAGAAAATAAAAACTTGTCTTAAATGGAAACAACAGTCTGTGACCAATGAAAATAGCAAACGTTTGCCTAAATGATTTTGAGACCCTAGCCAGAGTTTTGTGTTGTGAAAATGTGTGGTACAATGTACACATTTTAGCAATTTACATAGAGAAGACACGACCACAATGCATTGCACAGTAAAGAGAAAAAATAGGCGCACAATCCAGTGTGGCTAAGTCTCCGCTCACACGGGTGTGATTTGTCATGCAACTTGTTTAATTAAAATCGCATGACAAGTCACGCCCTATTCTCCACAATGGAGCAGTCATATCGATGCGATTCCAAATCAGTTGGCGTCGCACTGGTTTTCAAAGTACTTCATGCACTACTTTTTGCAAGTTCAGGTGCGACTTGCATAGACATTTATGCATGAAGTCGCACAGATGTCTTCCAAGTCACAGCTTTAGTTGGACTAACATCCGACTTTGAAATCAAGTGAAGTTGCACAACTTTAAAGTTGGATTCAGTGTGACCGTAGACTAACACCATGAACATATATGATAATTGAGTACATAATCCATAACGCTTGTGGCAGCTATCCCCAGTGCAGAAGCAGTCTCTGTAATTAGACAAAAGGGATAGAGGGAAGCGCATACTAAGTGTAGCTTAAGAACTGTTTATTAAAAACACAAAACTGGCAACTCACATTGTTAAAAGGTCAACAGGCTCATCAGTAAAGAAGACCTGTTCATTGTGTAATATCTCCATCCCTCCATGCGCTGGCTATCTTTGTGTATCCTTATAGATGGTGGAAAGATGGCTCCCCAAACTTACAGCTTCCAGGAACCACGTTGGAACGCACCCTGGTAGAAATGATGTCACAGGAGCACCAGTATGGAGTGTGGATGCTCTGAAACACATAGCCAATGACATCACCTCTACCAGCGTGCATTCCAATGTGGTTCCTGGAAGCCAGAATTTCAAGACTCCTTCTTTCCACAATCTCTCTGGATACACAGAGTTAGCCAGCGCACAGAGGGATGGAGACATTACACACCGGACAGTGGTCTTTGTTGATGAGCCTGTTGACCTTTTAACAAATGTATTCTGAATAAACAGTCCTTATGCTACACTTAGTAGGTCTTCCCTCTCTCCCACATCGCACAGTATTATGGTGGCATTCAGTGCTAAGGGCCGGTTCAAAAGCACAGCACATGTGTTATTGTGCACATAATACACATGTGTTGGTGTGCATTTTAACAACTCACCTGCATTAGGTTCCCTTTTGTCAGTCTCTATGGAATTGCTTCTCGTTAGCCATGCCAGATAAAGTTGTTTGCTAGCTGCCCCTTCCTAGCAAGCAAGATTCAACAGCCTGCAAGTCAGCAAGAGAGCCATTCCACAGAGATATATGAAATGCTCTCCTGAATAACTATTTCTGGTGATGTGTCACCAGTGGCAAAATTGTTGTGTAACATCAGCCATAGGCTTTAAACATTTTACAGCAAGCCGAGAAGTTTATGTGTTCTTAAAATGGATTTAGTTTGGCACAGTTGTGAAAGACTAAACATTGAGGATGTAGATTTGCCAGCATGTGTTTTGTTATCATAGCCTACAGACCATTGGAATCGGTTTTTGCAAATGTAGTGATGATTAGTCATTGAAAAGATATGGGAATAGTTTATTAGGCAAATTAGCGATTCATAAAACAGACTTCTGCAAAGTCTCTGTGACAGGTTTACAGACCTCTGCAGCTCTATTACTGGGCAGCCAAGTGCGACGATTTGCAAAGTTCAAAGACAGCTTTCCACTCTAAACAGATGGTCAGGGTCAGGTTTAATGCAGTCACAAGTGCTCACGTGCTTTAGTGCACCCAAAGGAGGTATTTATGACTGTAACCTTGTAATAAATTTATCTCAGATAAATCTCACTAGCATTGCTTTGCCTTGTGATGGGATTGATAAATGTTCCACATTGTGTTGAGATAATGTAACAACAATCATTTAAAAATCTCCTTGAGAATCACTATAAGGAATGGTCAACTAGTGCAGTGCTCCGGGAGGGACAGATGTAGTTTCCAGCCCTGCTGCAGGCAGCCTGTCAAAGTCTATGGCAGACTGCGACTGGATGGGGTTGTATGGAAAGCGCCCTAAACGCCAATACCACCTGGTACAGTAATCAGCCACGTCCAGCTGCAGCCTGCCACATACTGCAGGGCTGGATGCAGCACCTCTCCTTCCCGAGCCCGCTAAACCGCTTGAGGGATGTACTGCAGTTGAATGGTCTAGTGTGCAAGAGGCCTAAAACAACCAATACAGTGGGGATCGAAAGTTTGGGCACCCCAGCTAAAAATTTGTATTAATGTGCATAAAGAAGCCAAGGAAAGATGGAAAAATCTCCAAAAGGCATCAAATTACAGATTAGACATTCTTATAATATGTCAACAAAAGTTAGATTTTATTTCCATCATTTACACTTTCAAAATAACAGAAAACAAAAAAATGGCATCTGCAAAAGTTTGGGCACCCTGAAGAGTTAATATCTTGTACTGCCCCCTTTGGCAAGTATGACAGCTTGTAAATGCTTTTTGTAGCCAGCCAAGAGTCTTTCAATTCTTGTTTGAGGTATCTTTGCCCATTCTTCCTTACAAAAGTCTTCCAGTTCTTTGAGATTTCTGGGCTGTCTGTCACGCACTGCTCTTTTAAGGTCTATCCATAGATTTTCAATTATGTTGAGGTCAGGAGATTGTGAAGGCCATGGCAAAACCTTCAGTTTACGCCTCTTGATGTAATCCCCCGTGGATTTCGAGGTGTGTTTAGGATCATTATCCATTTGTAGAAGCCATCCTCTCTTTAACTTCAGCTTTTTCACAGATGGCATCAAGTTACCATCCAAAATTTGCTGACATTTTATTGAATCCATTTTTCCTTCTACTCGTGAGATGTTCCCTGTGCCACTGGCTGCAACACAACCCCAAAGCATGATTGATCCAACCCCATGCTTAACAGTTGGACAGAGGTTCTTTTCATTCAATTCTGTGCCCCTTCTTCTCCAAACGTACCTTTGCTCATTCCGGCCAAAAAGTTCAATTTTAACCTCATCGGTCCACAGAACTTGTTTCCAAAATGCATCAGGCTTGTCTATATGTTCATTTGCAAAGTTCAAACAATGATTTTTGTGGTGAGGACATAGAAGAGGTTTTCTTCTGATGACACTTCCATGAAGACCATATTTGTACAAGTATCTCTTTATAGTGGAATAGTGTACCACAACTCCAGTGTCTGCCAGATCTTTCTGGAGGGATCGTGCAGTCAAACGTGGGTTTTGAATTGTTTTTCTCACAATGCTGCGAGCTGTTCTGTCTGATATTTTTCTTGGTCTTCCAGATGTTGCTTTAACTTCCACTGTTCCTGGTGACTGCCATTTCTTAATTACATTCCGAACAGAGGATATTGACATCTGAAAACGCTTTGCTATCTTCTTATAGCCTTCTCCAGCTTTGTGAGTGTCAAACTATTTTCAGTTTCAGTTTTCTAGACAACTGCTTAGAAGAACCCATGGTGCTGATTGTTGGGGCAAGGTCAGATGAGTCTGGGCATTTAAAACCTTTGAGATTGACATCACCTGGTCTTCCCAAACGATGATTGAGAACAATCCATGACACTGGCAGGTCTCAGCTTTGCAAAGGGGGCAGTGCATGCTATAAATTCTGCAGGGTGCCCAAACTTTTGCAGACGCCATTTTTTTGTTTTCTGTTATTTTGAAAGTGTAAATGATGGAAATAAAATCTAACTTTTGTTGACATATTATAAGAATGTCCAATCTGTAATTTGATGCCTTTTGGAGGTTTTTCCATCTTTCCTTGGCTTCTTTATGCACATTAATACAAATTTTTAGCTGGGGTGCCCAAACTTTCGATCCCCACTGTATATGCTTAAAAGTACACTTGTTCTCGATCAAAAGTAAGCAAAATTACCCCATCATTACAATTAGGTGCTTACCAAAACTTTACCTGTCTTTTCAAGTGCCAAGAGATCCCTAAAAACTTATGAAGTCAATGCCTTGGCAAAAGCCTCCATCAACTGGCGACATAAGCCAAAAGTCAAAACAAGCCTGAAAAATTGGCTGAAATTTGCGCAGCAAGTGGTTCTGTTGGCCATTTCCTGTCCAACAGCGCTTGACTGAAAAATAGAAGGACCTGGATGGAACACAAGAAGCCAAAAAGTGTCTGCAATCAATGCAGCTGCTTTCCATGTATTATGACAGGGCCAGCTGTCAAAATACTATAGGCTTAGCAAGATTCGTCCATCTGCGCTGTTAAGCATGGATGGAGGAATCTTTTTCTGCAGCTTAAGGCATCCCGACACATTAAAGGACCAATTACAAGTTGGAGGAGGTAGGGAGACAATATTTTTACTTTAGAAGAAGGATGCAGGTTAATTCAGACACTTGAGGGTGGGAAGCTGTATCAACTGTGCATAAATTAAAATGTGAGTTTATTGGATGGGTAATCATATGTTAAATCTCCCAGATGTTTAGATGGGACCATTCCATTTTTATTGTAAATATTCCACTGGTGAAAAAAAAATGATCTAAAACTAGTAGGCTGAGGGAAAAGCAGTGTAGATTTTAAAGTCATTTGTTTGCAACTTCAGTTCATGTTTTAAGACATAATTACTTTTGAACATGACCCATGTCATAATAAAATGTAAGTGCCATCCATATTTTCATGCTGGTGTAATGGTTTGTCTTTCAAAATATCTCCGTGCTGTGTAGAAATGAGCATATCCAGTTTCTCATAGCGTAAAAGTAATTGTATTAAATCTGTATTCATAGTTCGATTCACATGTGTGTCTTCTGGATTTTCCGGAGCTGGTCAAGTTGATGTGGTCATCTATGCCTTGTTACAGGTAACTTGACACTTAAAGGTCTTCCTGTATTCTCAGTCCATCTGCCACACAAAGTAACATTTGGTGCCTTAATATGACAGCTTGAAGTAACCGAATCTGTCACATATGCCCAAAAATCCCACTGAAGCCTTATCAACCTGTCACACATCAATAACACATAATTTTATTTACCAAATCAGATTTCAAAGCTCACTCTCTTCAGCAATGTTAATGACAGAAAGCATAAATAGCCTGTCTGTGGAAAAGTGTATGTATGAATAAATGTATATATGAATAAGCACAACCTATTTATTTGTTTACTTCGTTCAGTCCCACATGTACTATATGGCAGCAATGACTTAGATAGAACACAGATGTTTTTGTGTATAGTACATATACACAATGGAAAACTAAGAATCACTCCACTCCATTATACTGACATTTAAAATGTAGGGGAATCCAAGAGCGCTGTCAGTGCACAGCATACTGGCACAGCGGTTAGCACTTCTGCTTCTTATCACTGGGTCTTATGCTTGGTTTCTGTACAGGGTATTATCAGTGCAGTATGCATGTTCAAATTACGTTCATGCGGTTTTCCTGCAGATAGTTTGGTTTCCTTCCACAGTCTGTATTCTCTTACTGAACTCTGCTACTCACTGTTAAAATGGTGTAAAAGACAATATATATATATTGTCAACAAAAAGGAATTTTTAATCCTTTCAAGTCTCATAATCAAAACCTTCATGACCAGACCAAATGTACAAAGGTATAATAACTTTTTAACTGCTTTGCACACCAAAATAGTTTTTACACCATTTTTATTTAGCACACATGGCGTGTTAATTTGATAATTAAAAAAAAAAAAAAAAATAGTTTAAAAATATTTTTTAAAGGAAATAAATATGCAAAAAAAACACAGTTTTAGTCATAATGTTTCTTGTATAATTAATATGATTCAAAGTATTGTCACTGAATAGTTTTCTCCGTTTTATCCTAAGAACAGAAACTCCAAAATTGTGTAGGTTTTGATATATATGTCAGCATTGGTTGATAAACTAGTGTGCACATTTTAAATTAGATTGGGCATTATTTGGTAAAAAGGCTGTAATTTGCCACTGCCCCATGATAATGCCGTTACAAACAGCTTAAAGTGGTTATAATGCATTTCCTGCATTAAGGTAAAAAATGTCCAATTAAATGTATAGTTCACCCCCCACATCCTTAAACACTTACCTTTCTCGAATGCACTGTGCCCACCTGCACTGGTGCTCTCCTCTCTTTCTCTTCTCACAGGACATAGAGGCAGCAGCAGAAGACATTGGCACCTTCTGCTGTCAATCAAATCCTGTGAGGAGGTTAGTAGCGGGTGGGGCCAAGCCACAATGTGTGTCTGTACACACATAACCCGGCTAGGGAGCATACCCGCATGAATGCACCCATAACAGCTGGTTTGCTATGTGGACATTTGCAGAAAGGAGGAGTGGAGAACACCAGCAGGGGGCCCCAGAAAAGGAGGTAAGAGACATCTCATTGCTATACTGTTGTGCAAAGTGTGTGGAGTAGGTGCAGTGTGGTGCGGTGGCAGTAAGCACACTGAGGCCCAAAGTGCAGAAAATGATGCATTAAAAAGCTTGCAGAACATTACAACAGCCCGGTGGTATAGAACACCCAACCGGGAACTCACAGTCAATGCAGCAGAGAGTCATCGGTGGTAAGCCTGGGCTAAAAAGAATGCTTGCCAAAGGAGGTGGAGTATGGCGTGACATGTCCAGCCAAGAGGGCACTTGAGGGAGTGTAGGCATAGGCCCTGCTCTTCACCTATTCCTTTGTTTTTGAATTTGTAATTTCTTTATTTCTTTATATTTTTATGCAAGACATCATACACAAAAAAGGCAAACAACAACCATTGTAACAAATACAAATGGTGAAAGGAATGCTGACCAAAAGCAAAGTGTGCTGCATTGTCAGGGAGCGAGGAGCCAGACACACAAGGAGGTGCAATTAAAGGTAGGTTTATTATACAAAAAAAAAGACAGAGTCTATGCAAGTCCAACAGCAACAGCGGATGACTTGGTAGAACAGTAGCCAGGAAGGATGGTCGCCAGAATCGGGGTCAGAAGCCAGGAGGGATGATCGCCAGAGCCAGGGTCAGAAGCCAGGAAGGATGGTCGCCAGAGCTGGGGTCAGAAGCCAGGATGGAGTCTTGCCAAAGCCGAGTCGGTATCTAGGAGAGCAATGAGAAACTAAACAGGAGCTTGCTGCTGTGCAACAGACAGGACACGAATGCAATGGACAGCTACAAACAGCAGACTTATATGTGATAAGCCACCACCTCCTGGGGGAGGAGCCGCAGGGGGCTGAAAGCATAAAGGATCCCACAATGCTTTGCAGACACCTAAGATGGATGCCAGTACATGGAGCAGCACAAGCCCTGGAGAAAGGTAGGACCTTAACATGCATACAATAGGACCATAAAGATCAATTTGTAAGACGGGGTATAATACAAACAGGGATAATGGACCAGGCAAAACCAATTACAAATAAATCAAAAAGTATACATTTTGGAACAAACCAGAGTGCGAGGGGGAATAGGGCAGGGCAACAAAAAATAAGCTGATGTGCAGCGAGTCACTAGGATATTGTAAATGCAACATGTATAGGTACTGCCAGCAGCAGGTAAAGAATCAAGGAAAAGCGAGAGAGCTGGAGGAGAGGCCCACCTTGCTACCCTATGAAAAAAGGGAAAGGAGGAGAGGGGGCGGGGGGCAAGAGAGAAGGTCCATAAAAGGGGAAGAAGGGGGGGAGAGAAACAGAAGAAAAGGAAGAACCAGGAGAAAAAGCAAGAAAAAAAGGGGGGGGGTGGAAAGGGCAGGTTAGGATGGAGAAAAATATCCATCCTCTCCCGGGCAGACCCAACAGCAATGTTAGAGAGACCCACCTCATTAAGAGGTAGTAAGTTTGTTTTGGTAAGCATCCGTGGTGTCAGGAATCTAGGAGTGACCAGAAAGGTGTGGACTGACACAGGGAAACGCAGGTCTCAGGTACAATACAATACAGGTTATTATTAGCCACCCAGATATATATATATATATATATATATATATATATATATATATAAACGCACAGTGAACAAACTAACCTTCCACTAATCTTAGGAGGTGCAGGAACACAGGCATAGTCAGGGCTGGAGAGGTGGAATGGTCAGGCCGGCCGTAGGGTTCTGTAACGACTGCCTGGTGGTACCTCTAGCGGTCCTCAGGGCAGGATTCCCCAGGGCGCGGAGTCTAAGCCCCAGTCTGCCTTTTCACCAGAGCCCCTGATGGTGGGGATGGACTTGGCGCAGGACTGAGACCAGGTCGCGGCCCCTGAGTACACCTGCTAGTGGTAGGGGGATCCGCCAGAGGTATGTGCAGGTACGGCTGGATCCGTGCAGGATGGATGGATGGCAGAGTAGTTAGCGTGGTCAGACAAGCCGGGTCGGTAACGGTGGAGGCAGATCAGTACAGAGCAGCAGGCAAAGAGTAAACGGGTCACAAGCCAAGGTACAGCAACAGGAGGTCAAACAGCATAGGAGTAGGCAAAAGAATAGTCAGGGATGAGCCAGTAGTCAGAACAGGAGACGGTCAACAGAGATCAGGATCAAGCCGGGTCAGCAACGAAGCAGGAACACAGGATACAGGTACAGGTACAGAGGCTCATGGGAAAACATACACCAAGGCCCAGAGCACAGGCCTGGTCATGCCTTATATACACCTTTCTGTAATCAGCCCCAGGTTTGGCTGATTGTGAGCTTCTGGCTGCTAAGAGCACCCGCTGGTCAGCTCTGGTACTGCAGCCCACACGGCAGGTGAGTTCCACCACCAGTGCTGAGAGCACCCGCTGGTCAGCTCTGGTACTGCAGCCCACACGGCAGGCGAGTCCCACCACCAGTGCTGAGAGCACCCGCTGGTCAGCTCTGGTACTGCAGCCCACACGGCAGGCGAGTCCCACCACCAGTGCTGAGAGCATTCCTGACACGTGGAGACAAAATATTGCCAGGGGCTACAGGTTTCCCTAAAGGTCTCCTCTTGGTTACGCAGAGTGACAGTGAAATCTTCCATGTCCCTAAGTTCGTTAGCCTTGGAGAACCACATGGCTAGTGTAGGAGGATGAATGTCTTTCCATCGGAGTGGAATACAGGCCTTCGTCATATTAATCAGCTGTATAGTCAAAGAGGCTTTATATTTCTTAATGGGTCTTCCCGTTAAATGCAAAAGGAAATCCGCCGGGTCGTCCTGTAAGTCAAACATGATGAGTTGTTTAATAATCCCAGTTACTCCCCGCCAAAATGATTGAAGCTTCGGGCATTGTCAGAAGATATGTAGGAAAGAGCCCTGGTCAGTCCCGCATCTCCAGCAGACACTGGAAAATTGAGGCGAAATGGAGTGAAGCCAGGTAGGAACCCGATACCATCGAGTAAGGAGTTTATAGTTAGTTTCTTGAACCTTGGTAGCCATAGAAGACTTTTGAGCAAAGTGAAGAATATTTTCCTTCTGAGGAGGCATGAGGGTCACTCCTAGGTCAGATTCCCATTTGGATAGGAAAGGGGGTACATACAGTACTTGGTCTTGTCAGGGACCGCCGCGGCTCTGTCCCCGGCGCATGCGCACTAGCGGCGGCTCACGCCGGGACACAGGCAACAGGTCCCGGCGGGCCGCGGCTGACAGGAGGCCGCGCATGCGCAGTAGGAGCCGCGGGCGCGCCTTGGGCGGCCAATGACAGCCCGGGGGCGTGTCCTGGGCGGCCAATGACAGTGCAGGGCGCAATATTTAAAGATGCCCTGCACTGTCACAAATTGCCGCAAGGTCTGCTCTGTTACCTGTAGTTCCTGTACCCTGTGATTAAAGACCCGGATTGTTTGGCCTTCTGCCTGCTCCAGCCCTGATCCGGATTACCTGACTACGCTGCCTTCTCCTGTGTTTGACCCGGATTGCCCCTGACTACGCTGCCTTCTCCTATCCCAACCCCCGGCTTGTTGACCATTCTGCAGACTGACTCCAGTAACTGACCCTGCGTGTGACCTGACCACTCTCTGCCTGCCGTCTCTGTATATCGCCATTTCCCACGGTGACCACTGCCGGTTTATCCTGCCTGGTCCTGCTGGCCTCCTCACATCTGGCTCTATCCTGTCTTACTCTCATCCCCGGAGGCTCCCTCTGCCACTGGTGGTATTGCTCGGAGGTCGTGACCTGGCCCTGGTTCTGCTCCAAGTCCATCCCCACCATCAGGGGCCCTGGTGAAAACGCAGACCGGGACTTAGACTCCACGCTCCAGGTGATTCCGCCTAGTGGGCTGCCAGAGGTACCACCTGGCGGATCCGTAACAGGTCTCAGGTTGGATAAGGGACCAGTAAATGGTGGAAAGGGTATGCCGAACCGCCTTGCCCCTGTGATAAATGGACTTGAACGCAGTCAAGGGACAGGCGGAACATGTAAAAAGGGAGCGTAGGTAAACTTGAAGCTACAATCTGCTCCAGAAACTCAGGGGAGGGTTTACCACTCTAGTAAGATCAGATGAGATGATGGTCCCAGCTGGGGTCAAGAAATCGGATAGGTGAGCCCATCCACAAGAGGAGAGGCGCAAAAATTGCTTGCCTTCTAATCTGGGGGTAAAGTCAGAGTTATCTCGTACAGGAACCAACGGGGAAGGACAAAGGGAGATTAAGAAGTTTCAGAATGCTTCCCAACCCTCAAAGTGGTGCCCAAAGTTGGATGGGTGTTGAGATCCCATAGCAGAGGGCGAGTCAACCATGGCCAACTCGTCGCTGTACCCTGGGAGTCCTCCAGTTCCATGGCTACGCAATGTTTGGCTTCCCAATGGCAATGCCAGTCAGACATGTGAGGTGAGCAGCTCTATAGTAAGAGTGGATATCAGATAAAACCGACCCCTCCACAGCTCTTGCACAAGAGAAGCAGGGCAAGTCTGGGTTTCTTATGGGACCAAATAAAAGCTAGAAACATGGTGTTAACCTTCTGGAAGAACAGTGCTGGTACAGAAATAGGGAGCGCTTACAGGAGATAAAGGATTTGCGGAAGCAAGGACATTTTGAGGGTGTTAGAGCGGCCAAACCAAGTCAAGGTAAGGGTATGCCAGTGTAGTAAGTGCCCTTTGATTTTCAACAAAAGAAGAGTGAAGTTTGCGGAGTAGATATGAGAGATCAGATGTAATATTTGTGCCCAAATACCTGATAGAGTCCGAGACATAGCGAAACGGGAAGGAGGAGCAAAGGTCAACAGAGGAGACGTTCAAACCTTAATTGACTTTAAAGAAAGAAAGAGAGCCATATGCCTCAAGGGCCCTAATAAGGTTGGGGAGGGAGATGAGGGGGTCTATAAGAAATAAAATCAGGTCGTCGGTGAACGCTGCGACCTTATATTCGCTGGAGGATTTGCAATAGCCAGAAATATTGGGGTCTTACACAGGAATGGTTCCAGGGTCAGAGTAAAAATTAAAAGGGAAAAGGGGACATCCCTGACGCATCCCGTTAGAGACAGGGAAGAAATCTGACCTAGTCTCATTTACTCAGACAGAGGTCGAGTGAGAGTAAAGGGAGGAGACCCACCTCAACATGGAGGTGCCGAGACCAATGTGGATTAATGTCGCTTGTATAAAGTCCCAGTGGACCCGGTCAAAGGCCTTTTAAGCATCGGTGGAGAGTAGGATAAACAGTTTTTTAGAGGTCTGGGCAGCATGGATCAAGTTGAGGATGCAAATGGTGTAGTCCCTCGGTTCCCTAAGAGGGACAAAGCCAACTTGGTCCCTGTGTATCAGGTGAGGGATGTGAGGTAGCAGGCGATTAGCTAGAATTTTTGTGAACAACTTGAGGTTGGTGTTCAAAAGTGTGATGGGACAGTAACTGCTACATTGTGCCAGGTCTTTGCCTAGGAGAAGTATAGGCCTGGAGGGCGTCCAGAGGCATGGCCTTCCCCACTATATGGGGGAGAATAGTTTGAAAAAGGTTCTAAATAGGCCGCAGTCAAACCATCTGGTCCTGGGGCTTTCTTTGGCTTTGATTGAGTGAGTGCCACCCCCAGCTCCTCAACCATGATGGGCGCCTCTAGCTCCTGATGGGCAGCAAGGGGGAGGATAGACATACCAGAAACGGCAATATAGGAGGAAATCTCTAGCCAGATACCCGGTGGGGGGTCTCCAGGGGTAAAATTCATAGCCATAGTGTCCGAAGAGGACAACTTCTGTCCAGATGCTAACATAAGATGGGGACAGAGGTCTGGGTACAAGTGCCTCTGAGTGTTCTGGTCAGAGGAGTGCCAGGTTTGTTGGAGAACTCGTACATAGTACGATGTGACCATGCCAGCTTTTCCTTGACTTTGGAGAAGAGAATGGAGTGCATGATATGTAGCCTTCGCCAGAGTAGCTTTATGAGTGCCCTCCAGGTGTCGGAAGCTTGCTACGAGAGTGTCGACCTGAAGAGAATGAGCCAGTTTAAGCTCGGCACCAATTGCCATCAGCGATCCACGAATTACTGGTTTATGGGCTTCCCAAAGCATGTAAGGGCTGTCTACAGAGTTGGTATTAAGTATGAAATAGTCAGAAAGAGCACATTCAATGGATGCCCTAATCTCTGGAGATTGCAGCAATACCTCATTCAGATGCCAGGAGGGTGGGCCACGGGTAATGGGGCCTAACTGTAGATCTAAGTATACGGGAGCGTGATCCGAGAGAGTTATCTCACCTATGCGCATAAACCGAACCTGAGACAGATCCTTCTGTTGGACCAGAATATAGTTGAGGCGCGAATACCTTTGGCGTACTTCAGGGTAGAAAGAATAATCCCTGGCCTGGGGGTGGGTTATGCGCCAACGGTCAACTAGGTGCAAAAGATGGAGCTTGGCTTTGAAGCACTTGAAACAGGAAAAGGAAAGATGTGACATACCCCTGCATACATCCAGGAGGGGATCCATCGCAAAATTCAGATCGCCCCCAACCACCAGGGTCCCCTCCATAAAATCAAGCAATGCTGGGATCAGACTCTTCAAAAAGGAGAGATGTTGGACATCAGGAAAGTAGATATTGGTGAGGGTAACGGGAGACGAGCCAATCTTGCCTTTGACGAACTAGAATCTACCTAGAGGGTCCTGATGCATCGCAGAGAAAGACCAAAGGACAGTTCTAGCCAGTAGAATACTAATCCTCTTCGCCTTTGGAGTAGGAGACGGGCAATGATGGTCCACTGAGTAATCTTGAATGAACAACTGAGGGACATGCGCTCCTGAATTAAAGCCACCTGCAGTTTATTTCTGTTAAGATCCAAGAGGAGCCTGGAGTGTTTCTCTGGAACACTGAGTCCCCGAACATTCAGGGACACGAAATACACATTGCCAATGTTATGCAGAGTGTCTGTGAGGCAGGACCGAGGGGAGGAGACTTGAAACAGCCCGAGAGAGGAGGGAACAAAGAAGAAAGAAAAGGAAAGCAGAAGGAAACGAGAAGAAGGAAATATGAAAGATAGAAAGGGTGGGTGGGGAGAAAAGCAAGAGAGAAGGAAGAAAAGGGGAGACAGAAAAAAAAAAGACAGTAAGGGAAGGGAAAGGGAATGAAGGGGGAGGTGGAGGGAGGAAGGGAGGAGGAAAACAGGGAAGAGAGCTCAAAATAGGGGCACCCAAGACAAGAAAAAGTACAAGGGGCCCCCCGTGAGGTCACAGAAACCAAGGAGGTCCTCGAGGAAATTGAGGGAGAGCTGCTAAAAAAGTGAAAACACTAATATCCCCTACTGGAGGGCGCAAGGTGCACTCACTAGGGTACACCTGTTAGAAAGACTGAATGCAGTGAAAAGGCGATGCACGAAAAAGAATCACCCAAGCTATCGACTGTAAAAGGAAAACTTGCATGTCAAAAACAGCAACCATAACATAAGGCAGAAAGGGTCTAGGCACTTCATAAAACCAGCATCTAACACACACATCTGTAATGCCGTCTATGATAAAGTACTGGAGAGAAGAGAGAGCAGCATATAAAGCACAGAACAAGAAGGCTATGAAACCGCCTGGCCAGGCCCACAGCCCTCAATAGTTAAACAACTGGTGGCAGAGGGGTCAGTGTAAAAAGAGTGTTAAGGCATGAATCATGTACAGGGCAAAGAACCCCCCCCCCAGACGGAGTGGGCTCCGCAACCCTGGGGCTAGACTGAGCGCTAGGGTGAGCAATCCGGGCAGAGCTCTCCGAGGTGTGTGTTCACGCCGCCACGTCCAAGCCACTCCCCTCCCTACTCTTCTTGAACCTTTCTCTACTGCTATTACTGTCCCTGACAGGGGTACAAGCTCAGACACTTTGCAGATGCATGCCAAAACCTTGGGGGTGGAGACTTAAAAGGACTCTTCTTGATCCAAGATGGCTGCCAGGGTCAACTGGAAGCTGCATAGCCAACCAGAATGTTACTTCACGGGACCAAGAAAACCATAGAGAAACAAGGTTGCAGTTAAATTCAAATAGCGCCAGGGGTTTTCTCCTCCTGCTCCTGAACGTCACATCTGACAGTAACCGCTCACCAGGTCGAGTGTTGAGAAAAACTTGGATTGACTCAGGGCCACGAGGGACTCCTCTACTTTGAGTGGGTAGGCATCCTGGAGGGTGCAGGAGTTTAAAATGCGATAGTCCTGTAGGCTCTCATCTTTTTTTTTTCCACCAGAACAACCGGGGTGGCCCATGGGCTACAGCTTTTGCTGATGACCACATTTTGTGACATCAGCAAAAGGAGGTTAAGGACTTCTTAACCTTTGAGGTTAAGAAGTCCTTAACCTCTTGGCGCAGAGGTGAGAATGTGGCGGTATCGCTCCTGGATGGGTGGAGCAGTCCACGGCATTGAACTATTTCACTCTTTTCAGCAGCAGAGAGATCCTTTTTCTTCCCCATATTGCTTGAAAATGGTGCTCTGCTTAATAATCCTTTAGTAGTTTTTCCTTAAATTGGGCTCACCGCCAATCTAATTATCACTGGTGTCCGAGATTGTTTTCAGTGATCAAAAGAGCCCTGACACACAATGCCATCCATGAGTTACACTGAAAAACAAAATATTTAATCTTTGTGACACTTAAATAGAATTTGCATAATAATTTGGAACAGGGTGTATATAGCATTAGTTACTCGCATGCCAACAAGAGCGGTGATGTGGGGCAACAGCATCCACACAGAAATCAAGTGATGGTCTTGGATGAACATTCACATGCAAAGCCCCCTCTCTTTGTCTCCAATCAAATAGAACCCTGTAGACAGACCAACAGACCAAGTTCTACTACAGAGAACAAAAAAGGAGAAGGGAAAAAGGGGGAAACAGGAGAGAGAAGGGGATAATAAATCCCAAATATAGCTTACAATAGATGACTCACTGACACAAGAAGCAGGTAACGGATATATCCATATGCAGATGTCATCCATATGTAATGCATCCTGTATATGCGTTCCACAGAGTAATCTAGGTATAACAATAAGAATCAGTGAAAATATCCATATTCCACACAATAACAATAATATCCGGCACCCAGTTATCAAACCCCTACTTGGTTATCCCACCCAGAAGGGAAGTATAGAAAGAGTCCACAACCGGACACTAGTTATATACTATAGATAAACGTCTTTAAAATCCAATAACTTCTATTTGTCAGTCACAAAATCTTCCAAGTATGGTTCCTGTAATCACATAATATTTAGCTATACTTAGTAGTATCCCCATCTCTAACTCCTGCATACGTCAGACCATCTCAAGACAACATCTCTCATACCTCCAATACACCGTATCGCGACAATTGCCCTTTGTGTGTGTCTCCCCAATGGCGCCAAGAGCGTCATCTAACGGGGCATTTAAATTATGTCATCAATCAAGGCCAATGCTTCCGCCCTGGTGATCCACCCGGCGGGAGTGAATATATAAAATATATATCATGTCCTCAAATGGCCCTCATTTTCCCCATCTTACAAGAAGGGTGTGTAGCTTGATGCCTCATTTAGGCCTGGGGTAAGTCGCATTTAAAGTATATATCCATCTTGCCTCTTTTTGCAATACTTTCTGATCAAAATTTCCACCCCGTGGGTCCTCAAATACCCTTTCCAGGGCTGCAAATCATATCATATCTGTGTTGTGACCATGTTTCAGAGGTACATACTTTTCAATGGGTGTGTAGAGCAAATTTCTTCTAATATAATAGATGTGGTCATATGTCCTTCTCCAACAATTTCTAATGGTTTTACCCACATAAAAGTCACCACATTTGCATGCGTCAATAAATATGTTTTATACATTAACATGAGGTTGTCCGCTTTTTGTACCAGTAAAGTCCCATCAACTTTTGTTCTCTTTTGTATGATATATTAGGCATAAGGTACTTATGCAGTCTGGTTAATATATTAGCAATAGGACCTTGTTGGTGTTAGATGCCACCAAGGCATTTGATAGTATTTAATGACAATGTGTCTGGGCTGTTATGGATAGATCTGGATGTTTTTCTAAATGGGTCTGATTATTATATGATCAAACTGTAGCTTCACTCAGAGTTAATGGGTTGCAGTTCCTTACCTTTCCCTTATTTTGAGGGATTAAACACAGCTGCCCTTTTTACGTCGCTGCTTTTTGTGGTGGCAGTAGAGCCTCTAGTTTGCCTATTATGCAAATCCAGTAAACTGGCTGGGTTCCATTGAGGACAAGAGGAGAGAAAGTCACTCTTTATACAGACGATATGGTCATATTCCTATCAGATACACATGTATCTTAACTGTCATAATTGTCCCATATTACTACATATGGTAGGTTTTCATTTCTAAAAACCAATTGCAATAAGTTCATGCTTTTGCCTCTGGAGCCCTTTCCAGCCCTCTTACTTCATACCCTTTCTTATATTAGAGTTGCATCCAAAATTGAATATTAGGTATTTTCATCTTCAATACCCCCTCTAATTTTCTTCCTCTTCCCACTTATCTCTAAAGCCTAGTACACACAGGTCAAATGTCGGGCGGCATTGGCCACCTTAATAGAAATCGGCTGACATTTGGCCCATGTGCACGGAAGCTGATCCAACAGAAGCTGGCTGTTCAGCAGGCTTCTGTCGAAGGAGCATGACTGAAAAAGGTCTGCCGATCAGGTCTAATTTAGACAAAATGATATGGATGCCAGAGCTGCTATATGTTCTTAATAATACTGGCTGGATCTCTCTCAAATACACTGCTCAGCAAAATTAAAGGAACACTTTTTAATCAGATTATAGCATCAAGTCAATTAAACTCCTGGGATATTGATCTGGTCAGTTAAGTAGCAGAGGGGGTTGTTAATCAGTTTCAGCTGGTTTGGTGTTAATGAAATTAACAACAGGTGCACTAGATGGGAAAAAATGAGATGACCCCCCAAAACAGGAATGGTTTTACAGGTGGAAGCCATTGACATTTTTTTCCCTACTCAACTTTCCTGATTGTTTTGCATTTGGCTAGGGTCAGTGTCACTACTGGTAGCATGAGGCGATGCCTGGACCCTACAGAGGTTGCACAGGCAATCCAACTTCTCAAGGAAGGCACATCAATATGTGCCATTTCCAGAAGGTTTGCTGTGTTTCCCAGCACAGTCTTGAGAGCATGGAGGAGATTCGAGGAGACAGGCAGTTACTCTAGGAGAGCTGGGCAGGGCCATAGAAGGTGCTTAACCCATCAGCAGGACCGGTATCTGCTCCTTTGTGCAAGGAGGAACAGAATGAGCACTGCCAGAGCCCTACAAAATGACCAATCAGAAACAGACTTCATGAGGGAGACCTGAGGGCCCAACGTCCTCTATTGGGCCCTGTGCTCACTGCCTGAAACCGTAGAGATCAATCTCATTTGCCATTGAACACCAGGATTGGCAGGTCCGCCACTGGCCCCTTGTTTTTTTCACAGATGAGAGCAGGTTCACCCTTAGCACATGTGACACATGTGAAAGTGTCTGGAGAAGCCATGGAGAACATTATGCTGTCTGTAACATCGTTCAGCATGACCGTTTTGGTAGTGGGTCAGTGATGGTCTGGGGAGGCATATCCATGGAGGGACGCACAGACCTCTACAGGCTAGACAATGGCACCCTGACTGCCATTATGTATTGGGATGAAATACTTGGACCCATTGTCAAACTCTATGCTGGTGCAGTGGGTCCTGGGTTCCTCCTGGTGCACAACAATGCATGGCCTCAAATGGCGAGAGTATGCAGGCAGTTCCTGGAGGATGAAGGAATTCATACCATTGAATGGCCCCCATTCTCGCCTGACCTAAATCCAATAGAACACCTCTGGGATATCATGTTTTGGTCCACTGACGCCACCAGGTTGTACCTCAGACTGTCCAGGAGCTCAGTGATGCCTTGGTCCAGATCTGGGAGGAAATACCCCCAGGACACCGTCGTCTCATTAGGAGCATGCCCCGATGTTGTCAGGCATGCATACAAGCACGTGGGGGCCATACAAACTACTGAGGACCGTTTTGAGTTGCTGCAATTAAATTTTAGCAAAATGGACTAGCCTGCTGCATCATTTTTTATCTTTGATTTTCGGTGTGTATTTGAATTCAGTACTTTGCAGATTGATAATTTCCATCAAGCAATAGAGCATCCTTACGTTCCTAACACATTACCCAGTCCATATCAGTATAGCTATCCAGCATGATATTTACCCCATTGAAATCTGATATGTTTTCAAAGTGTTCCTTTAATTTTTTGAGCAGTATATTTTAAGAAATTTACATTTCTTTCTTTATTTCTTTCGGGATCTGATTTGGCAAAAGAACCCCACCCATAGCATTCAGTACTACAATATTCCAAAGATTCAGGTAGTCTAGCCACACCAAATCCATGTCGTTATTTTCTTGCTGTGCAGATGCAACACCTAACCAGTTGGGAGCCACTAATGTCACTTTCTACACTACCTTGTACAAGATACTTTTTTGCAGTGTTTTAGGAAAAGAATCCCTTGGATGCTTTAAAGTGGAGCTCCAGTCTCTGGCAAAAAAAATAAAAGTCAGTAGCTACAAAAACTGTAGCTGCAGACTTTTAAAAAACAGCCACTCATCTGTCCTAGGATCCAGCGGTGTCCTCTCAGCAGCTGGGTTCACTGGCCATCCTGTGTCCCAGGCGTCAGCATCTTAAGTGTACGGTTTCAAAGCCAGGTGCCCACTGTGCATGTACAAGCAGCACTGCACATTGTGATTGGTCCTGCAGGCTTCTGGGACCTGTTAAGTGTCCCAGAAGACTTCGGGGGGAGGAGAACTTCTGCTTCCATTCGCCTAGGCAATCGCAGCGGAAGTGGGAGTGGGTACCTGTCAGAATTGGGTACCCGCTCCCCAAAGATTCCAATCCTTAACAGGGAGAGGGAGACAAGGCCTTAAATTTAAACTTCCCCTTTTGGGTGGAGCTCCACTTTAAAGATTAAGGAATATATCTCCAGCCCATCAAGGATCTTTGAAATAACGTCCAGACGTTTATTGAAGTGATCACATCACATCATAGAGTAGCAATTCTTCAGGGCCATTTCCCCTTTATTCTCTTTTCTTTCTGTTTGTAGGAATTCAAATAACAATAAAACAGGGGTTTTAAGCTACTCCCTGCACATCAATCACTGTATTGCCATCATCCCACTGTATGTGACCAGTACATCACCCTTTCCCCTCCATCTGTGTATGAGCTGTACATTTATCTAGTGCACCAATACCAAGTGACAGGTTTTAACCCCCTTTATACCAACATGTTTCATCATTACCAAACAATTGGTTTGTCTACTTTCCAAAAAGAGTGTCCACTTTTCTTATGTCAGAAGAATAATAAAAAAATAATTTTGGTACAGTGTTGCATGCCGAGTAACAGCCAGTCAAAGTATTAAAACACTGAAAACTGAAAAATGGCCTGGTAATAAAAGGGTATTAAAAGCTGATACTAAAATAGTTAAACTCTGCAACAACAGTTGTTCTACCACTGATGGCACTCCAAGATTTTCTATGTAGAAACAGCCTCATTAATGAGTAACTTGCCTGTTTTATAGTGTCTGCTAATTGCTGTAAATCACTTTCTCTGGCAGCAAGCAAATATTAGACAATGATCTGCTAAGGTGTTTGGAAGTGACCCTCCTGTGTGTGCACAGAGATCTATCCACACAGTTGATGTAGTGCTAGTGTTTGCTGATGATTACAATTATGACTGCACCTTCATACCTTTGTAGCACTTTCACTCAGGCAGTATTTGCTCAGGAATTTATTTTTGGTCCCCTATGTCAGTAGGATATTTGGAGTCCTCACATATTACAAACATAAAGTGATATCAAAGGATACTGTTGACACATGCTCAAAACATTTTCATTGTGTTGTATATACTCTTTGTGTGTGGTTTATTTTTTGTACTAGATTTTTTTAGATGGCTGTGACAGATTAAATACTCAATTCTAGAGCTATGCACACACATGAGATGATAGTCAAACTGATGCAGTTGTCCAAACTCATATAAAAGGTGCTAAAGGCGTATCTGAGTGTGCTTGCCTTAAGTATGACCTACTACCTTGAAAAACCACACTAATGTTGGCCATATATATATATATATATATATATATATATATATATATATATATATATATACTGTATATGTAGCACACCCTTGGGTGGAACTTGGCTAGATATATAGGTTCAGCTCCCACCTGAATCTGGTGACACCTCCGATTATACCCTGAACACTTCGACACTCAGAGAATATTTTTTATGGGTTTTATTGAAGAAGACAAACCCTGAAAAAGAACTAGCTGATTTAACACAGGTAATGTACATAAAAACAGATACCACTTTGCATAACACAGTTAGTAAGAAGTCACAATTCACTCGCCAAGACTCCAAAAACTGACTAGTATATCACTGACTAGAGTGACATATGACAGTGACATTGACACATGAAACAATGAATGTTAATGAAGTTTAGCAGCTTATTGACATTTGCTATAGTGGTACTAGCTAGAGCAGAAATGTCCTACCTAACCACTGGCCAGTGGGATGAAATTTAAAGTCTCTCAATGTTGGGGCCCTTTAATCAATGGAAGAGCGCTCACTCTCTGCATGGGAGAGTGTTTGTAATCCAGGGGTAGCAGTCTCAGTCAGGGTAGCAGTAGCACAGTCTCCTTTAAGCAGAATCTTCCAGTGAACATTGCAATAGAAAAAAACAACACTTCAACAAAATCTTTACCATACAGGTGAAATCCTGATATACTGACACTTGCTCAGTATATTCAAAGCAGCAAGCTTCTGTGGGGACTTGGAACTAAACACACTCTTCAGCCACAGCACAAGTTTTGAGGAGACAATCACCAGTAATATACAGAGACAGAGTTCTCTCATCAATCAGCAGCAGGAATAGCTAATTCTGAGCAGCTTGGGCTTTCCAAGATCTGTGTCACTCTGAGAATTAGAGAGCAGGCTTTCTCATGACCATTCTCCAGAGATGAACAGCAAATGCAGCAATATCAAAATCCCCTTTCATCTCAGAGTACTCACTGTTTCTGGATTGTCCTCTAGATAGCATTAGACAGTAGTAGAAATCCTCTCTCTTTCAGCAGCTCCAAACTTTGAGAGACACATGCACTTGAGTGGCTGTAATCCTGAGTGTCAGGCAGGACAATCTTTGATTTGCACACTGTCCTCCTGCAGCAATTCCTCTGCTACACACTCCCAGCTAAGCCCATGGGCTCTAGCAGCATAGAGAGTGAGACTCTGTGACTTTACACCAGGAGCCCTTGCTCCATGTGGTCCCCTCAAAATGTCTCCCTCCCCACATGTGCTTCTTCTTTCTTTTTTTCCTCTCTCCTTTCCTCCACAGCCAATCATAAGTTCAGCTGCAACAGTGCTGCTATGGGTGGATCCTTCTCAGCTGTAGCAACAACCAATCAGAGCACAGTCCTGCTTTTCCTGTCTGTCACTCACAAAGAGGGAAAAGAAAGTTTAAGATTTAAAGAGACCAGCACATCTCTACATATATATAATTTTTTTTACAATAGTAACCCCTTGTGATCCATTGGGAATCACAAATGCCAATGAAAGTCGTGGAAACCGGGCAATACATTTACAGCTTCAAGACAGCAATTTAAATAAAAGATTTTTCTCCTTTGTATTTTTTATCACATTGCAGTGTATTTTTTCTATGGGTATTTCGGCCCTGAGTTATTAGTTACTACACGTTACTGTACTGATACCTGGTACGTTACATGGTTAGTGACTAACCTCTGTATTTTTCACATTCAACATGTTACCATTGATGATTTTAATCAAGAATGTGCTGTCATGTTATACTATTATGTTCTGTTGCATTCCCTTAAGGCTAGGTTCACACCTATACAGGTTGGGGTTGATGAGTTGTTTCAGAGCATTTTGCGGTGCATTTTGAATTTTTGAACACGTGTTTTTGTGCATTTTTGTGTTTTACGCTTTTTTTTTGTTAATAGAAAAGTATGACAGTTCTGTTCATGCAGTGCAACTTTGATGTGACTTTACACTCTCTCTCTGGCACTTGAGTAGCATCAAAGTAACAGTGGAACCTTTATGTGTCCAAACTTGGATGTTAGGGCTAGGGTTAGTGTTCAATGTTAGAGTTAGTGTTAATGGTAATCATTAGGGTTAGGGTAGTAGTAATCACTAGGGTTAGCGTTCTAATCCTAAGAATTACAGCTAACCCTAACAATTACTGCTAGACTTACCACTTATCCCCAACCCTAACATTTAACCCTAACCTTACCCTGTCAGCCTAATCCTAGCCCTAAACCCTAACCCTAACATGTGACACATAAAGATTCATGGACTAATTTCATGCGAGTTTGATGCTACTTGACTGCTGTGGACTGTAACGTCACGTCAAAGTTGCACTACATGAACAGAACTGTCATATTTTCCTATTAACCAAAAAACCCTCAAAACGCATCAAAAATGCTACGCTTGCATGTTTGATGTGGGTCCACTGAGGTCTATTACAGGGTCCCTGACCCTTTCCAAAAAATGCATCTGCTCAAAACGCACAGATGTGAACTAGTTCCATAGGAAACCATGTTAAATGGATTGTAGTGCGTTTCTGAAAATTGCAAAACACACTAAAAAACACACAGGTGTGAACCAAGGGTAAATAAAGATTTTTTGGCTGGGTTTAAATGAGGCTGTTTTGATCTTTTCTTATGGTTGTTTGAAACCTACATTTTATTTCTTCAAATGTTTTGTGATTTTGATATAAACTGCAATAGAAGGTTCTGTTGCTCAGTCAAATTACCATGTAAATTGTCAGCTTTTATCTCTGAATCATCATTAGAACTGGGATCTAGCTGATATCAGCAACTTTTTCTTGATTCTGACTGTGCCACTGAAGAATATGGATTGGCATGGTGAGTATTAGATATTTAATATTACATTTTGGTTTTAAGCATATGGCCGCACAGGGGTTGTTCAGTGTGCAGAGCATGCATGATCACTGTCGTGGGACCCACAGCTGCTGCCCATTGAGATCAATTAGAAGATGCAGCTGTACACAATTATGCGCCAGGGGTTGCATAACCCATGTGCACAGATGTATGCTCTAAATGAGGATAGTGTGCAATCGGAGCATATGTCCATGCAGGTGCTTTATGCAGCCTCCAGCGCATAGCTGTGTACAGCCACGTCTGATAATTCATCTTAATTTGAGGCTGTATGCGGCAGCTTTAGGTCGCAGAAAAGTGATTATGCAGGCTCTGCATGCTGTATGGGTGTGTATATAAAGCCTTATGCTGGGTACACGAAGGGCTGAATGAAGAAAAAAAATACACAGATCACTGTATTAACAAATCTGATGTTAGTGCAGCAATCTCCCCGCTGAGCTATTGTGCATTGTATTGTTTGTATTGGACCGCTGCCTGCCAAGACACATTGTGCTGCTCATATGCAGATCGGATGCTGGTTTTCCAGCATGCCTGTTCAACAGGAGGCAGTCGGTCTTGAGACCACCTTCTGTCCAACAAGGAGCTGTACACATGAAATTTGCCTGGTTCCTGCCACGCCGACCATTTTCGTCCAATTTTCGTCCAGTGTGTATCCAGCTTTAGTTGCGTTTTAACTGGAATACTAAAGTTTAGTTATTGCTGAAATAAAAACTTTGCAGAGGAAATTATTTGGCAACATGTCACAGAAAACAAAATCTAATAAACACGTAGGGAAAGATCATTTTGTCACCGCCGTAGTTACAGGCTGTTCTTGGCATATCATGTTCCTGCAGACTCCCTTCTGATGTTCTTTCTGCTCCTGTTGCAAAGTTTAAATAGATAAAGAAAATGTTTGCTAGAAATGCTGGATTCTAGGGAGATTTTTCATAGATATACAAACAGTATGTGTAAAATCATAGGAATTTATGAGACAGTCATAATGAAAGAGCAATTGAAAGGACACAAAGACTTATGTTTGGATGAGTTCTTATCTCTGTGCTTGCACAGATAAGCATACAAGCATTATTGCTGAATTGTACCAGAACATTTGAACATGACCCTTTCTTCCCCATGCACTATTCTGTGTGTTTTGACATATGGAAAGCACATTGAAGCAATACATACTGGAGACAATGGTGCTGTTCACACCTCTGTGTGCATACTGCATTGCTCTGGTAACTGGTGCCTAGCTGCTGTCCCTGGAGGAAAAAGGCATCTTAAATCATAAAGACTCAAATACAGCAGATACTTTATCTTAGTTTTTTTTTTTTTTCGAATGCAAGATCATCATAAACTACCGTATTTTTCGCTCCATAAGACGCACCTGACCATAAGACGCACCCTAGGTTTTAGAGGCAGAAAACAGGAAAAAAAAAATCTGAACTAATGGACTGCAGACATAGTACAGGAGATGACCAGAGACTGCAGACATAGTAGAGGAGATGACCAGAGACTGCGGACAGTACAGGGATGACCAGAGACTGCAGACATAGTAGAGGAGATGACCAGAGACTGCGGACAGTACAGGAGATGACCAGAGACTGCAGACACAGTACAGGGGATGACCAGAGACTGCAGACACAGTACAGGGATGACCAGAGACTGCGGACACAGTACAGGAGATGACCAGAGACTGCGGACACAGTACAGGAGATGACCAGAGACTGCAGACATAGCACAGGAGATGACTAGAGACTGCAGACATAGCACAGGAGATGACCAGAGACTGCGGACACAGTACAGGGGATGACCAGAGACTGCGGACACAGTACAGGGGATGACCAGAGACTGCGGACACAGTACAGGGATGACCAGAGACTGCGGACACAGTACAGGGATGACCAGAGACTGCGGACACAGTACAGGAGATGACCAGAGACTGCGGACACAGTACAGGGGATGACCAGAGACTGCGGACACAGTACAGGGGATGACCAGAGACTGCAGACATAGCACAGGAAATGACTAGAGACTGCGGACATAGTACAGGAGATGACCAGAGACTGCGGACACAGTACAGGGGATGACCAGAGACTGCGGACACAGTACAGGGGATGACCAGAGACTGCGGACACAGTACAGGGGATGACCAGAGACTGCGGACACAGTACAGGGATGACCAGAGACTGCGGACACAGTACAGGGATGACCAGAGACTGCGGACACAGTACAGGAGATGACCAGAGACTGCGGACACAGTACAGGGGATGACCAGAGACTGCGGACACAGTACAGGGGATGACCAGAGACTGCGGACACAGTACAGGGATGACCAGAGACTGCGGACACAGTACAGGGGATGACCAGAGACTGCGGACACAGTACAGGAGATGACCAGAGACTGCGGACACAGCACAGGGATGACCAGAGACTGCGGACAGTGCAGGGATGACCAGAGACTGCGGACACAGTACAGGAGATGACCAGAGACTGCAGACACAGTACAGGAGATGACCAGAGACTGCAGACACAGTACAGGAGATGACCAGAGACTGCGGACAGCACAGGAGATGACCAGAGACTGCGGACAGTACAGATGACTGCTGACCTTTGGGGAGGTGGGGAGTGGGTACCTGAATTTGACAGGTACCCGCTCCCACTTCCGCAGAGTTTTTTTTTTATCTTACCTGTTCCTCTATCCAGCCGCGCGCTGTCTTTCCGGCTTCTGTAGTGTGGGCACTCGTCGGACAGCCGGATTCCCAGTGCGCATGCGCGAGAAGCGCTGCGCTTTGTGATTGGTCCGGCGGCTTCTGGGATCTGTCATGTGTCCCAGGTACCGCCTTACCATTCACAAAGAGCACTGCTTCTTGCGCATGCGCACTTGGGACCCGGCTGTCACGCACACTACAGAAGCCGGGAAGACAGCTGGATAGAGGAACAGGTAAGGTCCCACTGCAGAGCTGAGCGGCCGGCCCGGTATTCTGACACGGCGGCGGTGGAAATACCGGACCGGCCGCTCTATATTCGCTCCATAAGACGCACTGACATTTTCCCTCCTTTTTTGGGGGACAAGAAGTGCGTCTTATGGAGCGAAAAATACGGTATGTCTATCAAGCTCATCCAGTAAGACACAGCAGCTAATCTGCTTTTAGATTATTTTAGACAGATAATATAAATGCACTTGTATGCTCAGGGGCGGACTGACCATTCGGGCACTGCCCGAGGGCCCAGGGTCAGTGGGGGCCCCATGAGATGCCCCTAGTACCTTTCATAGGCTTTTTTGGGTGTGGTTTGAGTGTGGGCGAGGACACAGGGGCTCCATGATCCCCTATTGCCCGGGGGCCCCATGAGATCTCAGTCCGCCCCGAGTATACTACACTAGTAAGAGTCCCTCATCCCTTTGCAAATTCAGTGATATGCTTTTATAAAATGTCTTATTTAATTTGGTTTTACATGTTTTTATATGTGCTTATGTTCATTAATGTGTCCTTTTTACATTTTTTATTACACATAGTGATATCATGCAGTATTTGTTCGTGTGTTAAAAAAGGGGAAAGTAGTTATTATTACATGGGAAGTCTCCATGCACTACAAATCCATATTCATGTGAAGCAGTTGCCAGCACACACTGCTCACACCCAAGGATCCCTGCTACCAGTGTGATCTGTACTGCAGCATATATGACGCAGTCCCCAGTATCCACAGAGTCCAATAAATTTGAACACCAGCAAACAAAGCTCACTCCCAATGATTCATGTCATTAATAAGATATTGCATCCCTTTCTGTTGCTTCAGTACCATATCCCTAATTATTAAAGGATGGTGCATTTTTTAACCACACTTTTTGCTGCAATTGCAGCACATTTGTCGTACAACAGTCAGAAATCTGCTGCCCATGCTTGGGGTGCCATTAACACCTAATGGCAACAAAAGCGTGATGCATGTTTTCAGCGTGTTTCCAAAATACTCAGCAAAGCACATGTTTTTTGTGCAGTTTGCCATATGTTTGGAAAAATGCAGATGTGAATGGAGCCTCATTATTCTTGTGTAAACACACCAATTTCACTTTTAGTTCCTATTCATACCTAGCATAGTGGTAGAGCACGTATTTTCCATATAGCTTGTTTTTTTCCATGACACGCATAGGGCAGCCCACTGACTTCAATGAGCTGCCCTACACGTAGCAATGTAGCTCATGGGACATTTTGGCGTGTTGCAGATTGCAAATATTTTTACTGCGTGTTTTGCTGCATTTGTTGTTCGTTTTCTCATGTGCCAAGATGTGTGCTTCTGTATTTCGGTGGCCATTAACAATTAATGATTAAATGTGGCCATACAATTTGGCAATACAATGTGATTGTACAATCTCCTTTTGATTTATCAAAACTATATAATAGGAGGACGAACCTATCTATCAAATTACTCTGTATCCAGTCAAGCATGCTCTTGCACTACATGGTTGATGGTAGATCTAAAGGAGATTGTACAATCAGATTGTATAGTGTATGTGCTTTACAGACTTTCAGGGACACACTTCTCCTGTTTTCGATATTACAGCTCTGCTGTATACAATTGCTCAGCTCCTGCACACTCTGCCAAATGAACAACCTATGCAAGAAGAAGGTAATATACAAACAATGGAGAGCCTGGCTTAGTATTCAGTGAGAACAATGCTGACATTGCCTGATTGGATTACCATGTAACTACAGAGGTGGGTGGGAGAAATCTCCTGGAGGGGGAGGACAGGTGAAGGGTGTGTGTTAGCTGCTGAAGTACTTCCTTGTAATGGTTTTTCTGTCCCAATTACCAAATTTCAGGACAGATAATGGAGGAGTTTTACAGAGGAGACAGATGTACATTATGGGTATATTAGTACACAGAGAACCTGGAATTTAGAATAGAAAAAGGTGAACTTAGCCTTTAAGCACAGTGCCTTGATCCTATTTATTACAAGTAGTGCCTCGTCTCTCCCTGTTCAACGCAACATCTCTATGACATGAAGGGTTTTATGTCGCTTGGTTACATACAGTACCCTATCCCTCTATATCAGGGGTCCACAAACTGCGGCCTGCGGGCTGGATGTGGCCCTTTGCTTGCTTTTATCTGGCCCTTGAGGCACTTTTCCTTCCACTGATACGAAGCACTATTCCTTCTATTGACACCAACGATGGGGCGCTATTCTTAACACTGACACCAACGATGAGAAGCTATGCTTCCCATTGACACCAACGATGGGGCACTATTCCTGCTACTGACAGCGATTGGACGTTATTCCTCCCACTGACACCAATGATGGGGCACTATTCCTTCCACTGACACCAAAGATGGGGCACTTTTCCTCCCACTGACATGACCAATTGGGCACTATTCCTCCCACTGACATCAATGATAGGGCACTTTTCCTCCCACTGACCCCAACAATGGGGCTCTGTTCCTCCCACTGACCCCAGCGACGGGACACTGTTCCGCCCACTGAACCCAGCGATGGGCCACTGTTCCTCCCACTGACCCTATCAACGGGGCACTGTTCCTCCCACTGACCCCAGCGACGGGGCACAGTATGTAAAGTACTGCATAATTTGACGGCGCTATATAAGTACCTGCAATAAATAAATAATATTATACACAAGTACATCATACCTTGCTACCATTGCACCACTGAACTTCAGCAGGATTGTTAAAATAGGTACATTCAGTTTTCACAACAATGTTGTGTTGAATGTTGAATCTGAATGAATGAATTTCCATGAGGATTTTGTCCAATGTTTAATACGCATCTACCTGTAGTGCATGTGATGGCCAGTTACAGTATGGTTATAGTGATAAAAGTTATTTTTATGTTTACATAGTGGTTCTGTAATTTATGGATTACAACCAGTAATGTGAAAAATTGGACATTAAAAATTCTGAAAATTTACAGAAAGGTAAATCATTACACAGCAACTAGACATAATAAAGAATTAAGTGTCCTGGCACAGGCAATTTTAATTGATCCAAACCCAAATAGCAGATCTGTATTGACTGCAAACATTTAAATAAAAAGATAAAATTTGCCAAAGACTGGTATATCTGCTAGGTATATGTGAGAATCACAGCGGTGTGCCCAAAATCTCAGGCTAAGCTCTTCCAACCTCTGTGTTAGGGGGTTTTACATTTATTACATGTGTGGTGTATATTTCTTACACATATCTACGTACTATGTTTTTTATGATCTGGTTATTTGATTCTGACAATATTTTACATTATACAAAATATACACTCACTGGCCACTTTATAAGGTACACCTGTTCAATTGCTTGGTAATACAAATTGCTAATCATCCAATCACATAGCAGCAACTCAATGCATTTAGGCAACTTACTGAAGTTCAAACTGAGCATCAGAATAAGGAAGAAAAGGGATTTAAGTGACTTTCAACGTGGCATGGTTGTTGGTGCCAGATGGGCTTGTCTGAGTATTTCAAAAACTGCTGATCCACTGGGATTTTCAAGCACAACCATCTCTAGAGTTTACAGAGAAGGAAACGAAAAAGAGAAAATATTTAGTGAGTGGCAGTTATGGAGATAAAAAAGACTTTTTGCTGTCAAAGGTCAGAAGAGAATGGGCAGACTGGTTGCTGCCACATTCAGATGGTAGGGTCAGAATTTGGCATAAACATGAAAGCATGGATCCATCTTGTCTATCTTGCTATCAGTGGTTCAGGCTGCTGGTGGTGTATTGGTGTGAGGGATATTTTCTTGACATTAGCAAGGTGTACCTAATAAAGTGGCCATTGAGTATTACTATAGTAGCCATTTTGCATAAAAAAAAAAACCCAATATGGTGCTGAGGTTGGTAAAAAAATTAAATCAGATAAAGAAACCAAGAACATATCCTGCCACAGTTTATGTGAGGACACTGTTAACATACTTTGTAACTCACAGTACTGCAGCTATGCAAAATTTCCAAAGCACGTACATAGCGCTTCATAGAACAGGATGCTAGACTCTGCAGACCCTGTATAAATAGTATATTGCAGGAGATTCTACTATATTTACTAGATTCTACTACTGGAGAGTTTAATAAAAGACCACATAGATGAGTTCTTGCTGGAAAAAAAATTTTAAGCAACAGACAGCATGAATTCATGAAAGACAGAAGTTGTCAAACAAATCTGATTTCTTTTTATGAGGGCGTGAGCAAACCTTGGACAGAGGGGTGGCGGTGGACGTGGTATACTTGAACAGAGGGGTGGTGGTGGACGTGGTATACTTGGACAGAGGGGTGGTGGTGGACGTGGTATACTTGGATTTTGAAAAACAGTTGACACAGTTCCCCACACATGGCTAATGTGTAAGGTAAAGTCTACAGGCTTGGAAAAATCCATATGTAAATGGGTAGAAAACTGGCTAAAAGATCATATTCAGAAAGTAGTGGTTAATGATTAATACTCTGAATGGTCTAGGGTTGTCAGTGGTGTACCCCAAGGTTCAGTGTTGGGACCCTTACTTTTTAATATATTTAAAAACGATATAGGGTTTGGGATTAAAAATACCATTTCAGTCTTTGCAGATGACACCAAGCTGTGCAGTGGAATAACGTCCTTACAGGATGTCTTTAACTTACAAGCTAACCTCAATACACTGTTTAATTGGGCAACTATGTGGCAAATTAGGTTTAATGTTGATAAATGTAATGTAATGCACTAGGGGACTAAGAATATGCATGCATCATACATACTAGGGGAGTACAACTGGGGAAATCAATGGTGGAGAAGGATCTGGGAGTTCTGGTAGATCACAAGCTTAATAATGGCATGCAATGCCAAGCTGCGGTTTCTAAAGCGAGCAAAATCCTTTCTTGTATTAAAAGACGTATAGACTCCAGAGAGAGAGAGATGTCATATTACCCCTGTACAAATCATTAGTAAGACCTCATCTGGAATATGCAGTTCAGTTTTGGAAACCAATTCACAAAAAGAACATTGGGGAACTGGAGAAAGTACAGAGAAAGGCAACTAAACTGATAAGAGACATGGAGAAGCTCAGCTATGAGGAAAGATTAGAGGAACTGAATTTATTCTCTCTTGAGAAGAGGAGATTAAGGAGGGGGGGGGAAATATGATCAACAGGTATAAATACATCAGTGGTTCATATAGTGAACTCGGTGTAGAGCTATTCACCCTTATGTCATCACAGAGGACAAGGGGGCACTCTTTATGCCTGGAGGAAAAGAAATTTAATCTCCAGACACGAAAAGGTTTCTTCACAGTGAGAGCTGTGAAAATGTGGAATAGACTCCCTCAAGAGTTGGTTCTGGCCAGCTCAGTGGATTGCTTTAAAAAAGGCCTGGATTCTTTCTTAGATACACAGAATATAACTGGATACTAACATTTATAGGTAAAGTTGATCCAGGGAATATCTGATTGCCTCTCAGGGGATCAGGAAGGAATTTTTTCCCCTGCAGGAGCAAATTGGATCATGCTTTTGGGTTTTTTATGCCTTCCTCTGGATCAACTGTGGGTATAGCATTATAACTTATTTTTTTAATGGTTGAACTGGATAGACGTTTGTCTTTTTTCAGCCAGACTAACTATGTAACTATATTTATGGGCACACCGAGATTGTCAGAAAAGGCAGTAGTGATGTTTCAGACTGCCACTCTTCTGGTCCTAACCATGGATTTCCAAAGGGGAAGGCTATGGGCACATAGATCAGTAGCCACTTGTGCCAGGATGCCATAGATTATGCTAATGTAGAAAGCCATTGCTGTTAAGTACATACCATCAGTGTCCCTTTTAAATGTAGCGCTACCCTTTCAAGGGCCACTGAGTATTTTCAGGTTCCCTGTCTGTCCTGAGCCTGCTCTGAGAGCACACCCCTGCTGATATCACCATAAACCTTTGACCAGGAGGACCATCTGGCTTTGAACCATAAAATAAACCCAATTTAGAGAGAACAGATATTCTGGGTATATTGAGGTCAGACTATAAAAAGTGCAAGCACACAAAAAAAATGCCAGTAGATGTGCATAGGATAAGAACTAATCACGCTACAGGGTTCTACAAAGTAATGAAACAGTATCACTGTAAGCAACTCTCAAATCTGCTTTAGAATCAGAATTTAAACATTAGTTCCAGCTTCTGAGACGTTTCTCCCCAAGTGAGCTGGAACACTTTTTAGATCTTCTTAAATAAGTGTGTCAAATCTTCTGCAAGCTTGATGGGGCCCC
This sequence comes from Staurois parvus, assembly GCF_062004578.1. NCBI lineage: Eukaryota > Metazoa > Chordata > Amphibia > Anura > Ranidae > Staurois > Staurois parvus. Next base: position 8,655,426 of record NW_028317886.1, read on the forward strand.
GGTTGGTGCACATTATGGTTCAGATCCTCCATTGTGTGAGAACAAAGTTCCATCAAGATGGTGTAATAACAAAAAAATTCCCCCTCTGAGTGATGTTGAATTTGGATTTAGTCTCTTTAACACAAAGAATGAAGACAGAAAGTTAACTAGAAAGGGGCGGAAGCAGACTTTAGCAGAGGTTGACCCCCTTACAGATGGTGAACTAGTCTGGTGAGGTAAGTTCCTTTGAAGGTGAAAGAGAAATAAGTTGAGATAATAGTGTAATCCTGTCTGCAGGGAGCATGTGCTTAAGCCAAAGTCCTGTGATTTCAGGATGTTAATGGGGCACTAAAGCAGTAGGCCGCAATATAAAGTGAGCTGGACAGTCTGGGTCTCAGTGTGATAAGTAGTGACGTGTACTAAACTAAAGAAAACAATTGAACTTAACACAGTCTGTCAGGGATCGCGGCTCCGGAATCCAGGATCGCGGCGCCTTCACCCGCGCATGCGCACTGGCGGCGGATCACGCCGGGACACAGGCACTAGCTCCCGGCGAGCCGCGGCTGACAGGATGCTGCGCATGCGCAGTAGGAGCCGCGGGCGCGCCTCAGGCGTCCAATGACAGCCAGGGGCGCATCCTAGCCAGCCAATGACAGTGCAGGGCGCACTATTTAAAGATGCCCTGCACTGTCACAGATTGCCGCAAGGTCTATCTGTGATTCTGAATTCCTGCACCCGTCTAGTGACCCTGATTGACCCTGACTACGCTGCCTGCCCCTGTGATTGACCCGGATTGCCCTGACTACGCTGCCTGCTCCTGTGATTGACCCGGATTGCCCTGACTACTCTGCCTGCTCCTGTGATTGACCCGGATTGCCCTGACCATTCTACGGACTGACTTACCCTACTGATCCTGCGTGTGACCCGACTACTCTTTGCCCGCTGATTCTGTATCCCGCTTACCCCCACGGGACCACGGTCCTTTACTACCCTGCTGGGGCCACCATCCTCTTCACATCTGGCTCTCCCGGTACCTGCATACGTCCCCGGAGGTCTCCTCAGCCACTGGTGGGCCTGCTCGGAGGTCGTGACCTGGCCCGGGACTGTTTCAAGTCCATCCCCACCATCAGGGGCCCTGGTGAAAGCACAGCCCGGGCTTAGACCCCACGCTCTGAGTAGGTCTGTCAGTTGGCAGCCTGAGGCACCACCTGGCGGATCATAACACAGTCACTTGTAACTTGTAATGATCTGGGTATGTTACCCTCTCACCCAATCTGTAGCCTCTGCAATGTAATAGGTAGTGTCTCGGTTGGGGGGGCCCCAGTGTTCTCTTGGTCCCTCTGGTGAGGAGCAATGCTGATGACAGCACTACGATCCACCAGCCTGCAGGGTTGTCTATCCTTTTTGTAAGTGTTATCAGTTGTCTGCAATCTCTCTTCACTGAACTATGCTGTATCCCATAGCCAGGGGCGTCCCTAGGCAGGTGCGGGGGGTGTGCACCGCACTGGGTGACACCTTTAGCACAGGGGTGACACCGGACCCGCTCCACCAGGGGCGGACTGACCGAGGGTCCGGGTCACTACAGGGCCCCATGAGGGGCTCAGTGAGGCAGGCACTTCGGACACCTCTCCTCCTCGGAGTTTCAGCAGAGGGGCGAGTCCACATCCTTGCCACGGGTGCTGAAGTCGAAGAGCTGGAGGTGCGGGCAGAGTATGCAGCAGGTCAGTGTGTAATCCCCCAACCCTGGTGACAGCACTGCAGCTTCATGTAGTAGGTAGGGGGAGAGAGGGGGAGGCAGAAAGAGGGCAGAGAGAGAGGAGGTGTCACCAAGTGTTCCCGCACTGGGTGACACCAATCTTAGGGACGCCACTGCCCATAGCCATTACGGCACTCAGCTCCACTTCGTTTCTGTGTACTGTGTATCCCCTGCAGTTGCGCTTGTAAAAGGCAGTTACATTCCGGGGAGGCGGCAGGTAGTAAAGGCCAGTATCGGGAGTAGGGAGGCGAGGCTGTGATTGACAGTGATTGGCTTTGTACGGGAAGGGAGCAGGTGCTATAGGGTGGCACAGCAGTGGGGGCGTGGCTACAAGCCAATCATAGCCCCACCCCCTACTCCCCATGCCAACCTTTAGTGCCCACCCCTCCCTGGCATAGAACAAACAGCGTTTCTTCTGTAGCTGCCTGTGAGAAACACATCTGCAGGGGAGACACAGAAAGAGGTTTTGCTTACATCTGTTCTTTTCTCTGGGACTCTTCACAGTACTCGGGGTAGTGCAGCATTGGCTGTTCTCTCACTTCTCCAATTTCCTGGTCCTTTTTCTATCTTTACAAAAATGTTTTGCCTTTCATTTATATTTTAAATTGAATAAGTTGCTTTACAAGGTGAAGGTTCACATATACAGTACTTTAAAACTTTCCTGAGAGAAATATAAGGGCTACCATTGCTGATCTCATTCTGAAAATTCTAGTTGTCTGGCTGTTATTCTGAACCTCTGGCTTCTATACTTTAGGAGTCACTGATCAGGAACAAGTAATAACAGAAAAGTCAGAGTAAATTCAGAAATCCCTATCTGCATTCTTGTTCAGGGCCAATGACTCAGAACATTGAAGCAAGCAGATCATCACCACAGTTAGCAGCCTTCATGTTTCTCTCGGGAAGGGTTTTCTTGATATAGGTATTATAAAGTATTATCCCTATGCGTTGTTTCTTTTTACAGAACCACAAGAAATAATTGTACATGACCGCATGTGACATAAATCTTCTTCCCAGTTATAGTAACACGCATACAGCTTTTACATTTCAGTCGTCTGTAGAACAGACTTTTGTGCTCATTCTAACTATTGAATAATGTCCAAGCACAACACACATTTGTTTTCTCTGCACTGGTATGCGTGATATTACAGAGTGCTTGGAGAATGATACAATGATATATGTTCTTTATGAGTTCCTTCTCTGGGAATCACCGCAGGGTAACCAGGAGACCTATTGAGAAGTAAAACATGGAAGCTGTAATGGAGGAAACCATGAGTCACGTACACTAAACCTCTAACCTCATCCTGCAGGTAATTTTAGTTCCCTTAATGAGCCAGCATTCTTAGGGCCCATACACATAGATGTCAGAATGATGCGCTTGGCTTTCTGATTCTAGGGACAGAAGATTGTTGACCCATTCACACTGTGTCATGATTTACACACTGACAGCTTTTACACTGTCATTCCAGTAATTGTAGTTCTTCTCTCCAGCTACCCTTCTACTGGGAGAGAAGTTAGTGATTTGGGGCTGACATCCAATGCAGTTTCCTAAAAAATCTTGGCAAACTCTTTTTTGCAACATATGTAACCGCCTTCTAGTGACACTAAATGATATTCTCATTCTCCAAAAATAATCCATACACATCCACTACATATGAAATGGTTTCTCACTGTTTGTTTCTGCCTCCTTGTAGCGTCCTCCATGAGCTCCTAAACCTTTGATTTTTATGCTCACTTCTATTTTCTTGGAACAAGAAGTGCACATTAGTTGCCATCATGCATACTGCCATCTGCATATTGCAAATCCCATAGTCCTTAGTACACTTGAAAGCATGCAAGAGAGAGTGGCTTCATTCCTACATAAGGTGGAACCATGGAGAACGATCGTAGCCACCCTCAGGAAATCTAATCACAGGGTCAAAAAATTTAATTTGGAGATTTGGAGGAAGCTGAGAGCAATAGAAGGTACTTTTTTGAATTAGGAATATTGAATAGATTTTTTCTAAAACCAAAATTTACTGTCACTTTCAGAATTCTTTGCATTGAATTCCCATTTTATTCTATACATCAGTGAGAGTGTCTGGCTACTGACAAGAGAAAATACATTCATTTTTATGCCAAGTACCATACAAAGGACAAGGAAAGCATTAGATAAGTATGTAGAAAATACTGTTTGACCATCAGTGGAAAGGAAGGGGCTTTTGTTGGCATCAAGTGAGTTTTGCATTCCCATACAAGTCTACACTCACCAGCCACTTTATTAGGTACATCTGTTCAATTGTTTGTTAACTCAAATTGCTAATCTGTCAATCACATAGCAGCAACTCAATTCATTTAGGCATCTAGACGTGGTGAAGAAGACTTGCTGTAGTTCAATCATCAGAACATCAGAATGGGGAAGAAAGGGGATTTAAGTGACTTTGAACTTGGCATGGTTGTTGGTGCTAGACGGGTTGGTCTGAGTATTTAAAAAACTGCTGATCTACTGGGATTTTCATGCACAACCATCTCTAGGGTTTACAGATAATGGTCTAAAAAAGAGAAAACATTCAGTGAGCAGCAGTTCCATGGACGAAAATGCCTTGTTGATGTCAGAGGTCAGAAGAGAATGAGAAACATTCAGATGGTAGGGTCATCATTTAGCATAAACAACATGAAAGCATGGATCCATCCTGCCTTGTATCAACGGTTCAGGATGTTGTGGTATAATGGTGTGGGGAATATTTTCTTGTTACTAGCAAGGTGTACTAATGAAGTGGCAGGTGAGTGTATATGAATGCAAAACTTACTTAAAACAGAAGTATGGACTTAAAAAAAAACATTTATACTCACCTAGGTGGATGCAGCATCAATCAGATGCTGCATTTGTCCCCCGCCGGCTCTGCAGTGAGAACTGAGAGATCATACATTGCTGATCGCTCAGTTCTCCCCTTCGCTCTGAGCAGAAAGCAGTGACTATCAGTCTCTGGCTCTCTGTTCTACCCCTCCAGCACTCACTGGAGTGCTGGACTGTGGAGGGTGTAGGAGCAGCTGGCTCAAGCATTCGGTGGATCACTGAGAGGCTGAGCCAGGTTTCGATCCAGTCTTCATATGGTCGAGGCAGAGTGATGTCAGCAGACAAAGGGCTTTAGCCTGATGTTGGCTGGAAATGTGTCACAAGAGTGCAGAACCAACTGCACTTCTGTAATCCATAGAAGTACAGCCAAAACAACTTTGGCTATACTTCTCCTTTAAAGCAGGTCAAATGCAGCTCTTAAGGGGGTCAACTGCAGCTCAAACTAACCTGTTAATGAATTCTGAATCATCTCAGAAGCATCATAAACTGATGCCGTCAACCCCAATCAAAGCCTATTGATACAAGCCCCAAGGATGGCTTAGCCATGGAGCGCCCAATAATAGAGTTAATCACTTTCGGCCGCCTGCTCGCAATGTTCCACTGGATGAGCAGCAGTTACAGGACCAGGGACATGCCCATACATCGCTGGGCTTTTGTCAATACGGGGGAGGGGGTGCTGCGCACCAGAGCAGGTGCGCAATCCCACCCATCCACGTCTGCTGTGTCCACCGGACACAGCAGAATGAGAATCACGGTAATCGGTACCCAGTGATCACATGGTCACAATGACAACAAAGCTTTTATGAATCAATCTGATTCATAAAAGCTTTGCTTCTGTTCCTGTTGAGCTGTGATTGATTCACAGCTCTCATGTGACACAATGGGCCAATCACAGCACCCTTTGCCATGTGACCAGCTGGAGCCAATCACAGATCACTATTATATTGAACTTTCATGAACTTAACATGTTCATGACAGTTCAAAGCAAGCTTTCCATTGCTTATTCAATGCAAAACGGCTCTGGGCAAAGCGCTGTAATCTTACGTCGCTTTCTAATTCCAGGTGTATGTGCATGTGTGCACCCCCCACTGTCCCCTTTGCCGTCCAAGGAGAGAAAAATGAGCACGACACTGAGTAAAAGCAATACATTTTACATGCACACATTTAACTCTTTGATCGCCTCTATTAACCCTTTGATCTCCTGTCACCCAGCCAGTGCCATTAGTACAGTGTCAGCATATACATTTTTTTTCACTGATCACTGTACTACTGCCACTAGCGACTGTCACGGATCCCCCACACGCCACGCCCACAGCGACTAGCTAACCCGAGGCATGCACGTGCAGCCGTGACTTGGGGTAAAGAGGGGATAAAGGGGACTTACACTTTGAATATATAAAACCGTATATAAGATCAGCCGTGACACACTTTCACAGTCCGCACTACGTTTGGCCACCACCAGATGGAGACTCCACTCCAATCCAGTTGGTCGACCACACACTGGCAGATACAAATCTTACATACAATCTGGTGCACTGATTAGAGTTGAGGACCAGTTTAGTAATTACGGGAAAAGGTATGCCGCGCTAAATGAGGTATTATATTGCATAAATGATCTGCAGAACAACAGTATAACCAGAATCAGCATAACTTGACTCATGGAAAACCATCCATATGAACAGTCCACAATAAGGAGTAAATGGTGATGAAGGCAAAATAACAGTAACACAGCAGCATATGGTGTATTCCAATTCCAGTTAGACTCGTGGGAGAATCCAGTAAAATTATGCGCTTACCACAGAGACATACAAACTGAGCGTTGTATGCATATTGATGGACATCAAGGTCTGGTCCGCAGAATGGAGCAGCATACGGTAACCCTGGTAGACACTCGGGGATGACTGGATCCACAGACGGGGCCACCTCAGATTTCACCAGCAGGTCCACGAAGTCCACTCCTGGTAATACTCTCCACAAAGGTCCACCTTGAGGGAGCTCGTAAATAACGAGCCAAGGGGCAAAATGGTAGCAATAGTGAAGTATGCCTTTAATGAATACAGAGCAAAAAGAACATGTATCCACTCACATTACAAAAAGACCTCCGGGCGTCAGTTGGGTGGATCCCCTAACATGTTTCGAGCACACGCTCGTTGTCAAAGGGGTTGTCAAAAGCTTAGTAATTACCCACCCTTCTAGAGTCCCTCCAGCTATCCTAAAAGCCAGAACCCCGGTGCTAATCACTCTTCCACTGTCCACACCCCCCCCCCCCACCCGACACACCACAAAAGGTAGCATGCCACCACCCAACAGTTTATCCACAGAACGGTCTGCTGGGACACCCCACAAACACAGATCTCCGTCTGGCAGATCTGTTACCTTTGCAATCTGCATACAATCTGCCCACACACAGTGCAATTGCATACAGATTGGCAATGAGCTTGACCGAGCATTTAAAGGCACTAAAATACAATACAATCTAATCCAATCTAATCTCTCCAATCCAATCTCTCCGAAGATATGAGCATGTGCTTAAATACACAGAAGTCACTAATTAATTTTAAGATTTAATTTCCCGAAGTGGGCAGTGCATAAAATATGTACAAAATATAAAAAGTTACAGAAAATACAAAAAATACAAGAAGACACACAAATGGCTAAATACCATAAAATAAAAGGGAATAAAAGACAGAATAAAACTTTACCCTGCGACTGGAGCAAGTCAGAAAAGTCAGCAATCCGTTAGTCGATCGACCAGCTCATACAAATCACCAATGTCCCAGCGTCCGGGTACTCCTTTTATGGGGATATGGACGTAGGCGGGACATTAGTCCTCAGCCAATCGACCATGGGGGGCTGATCCTGCACCCGCCCACAGGTGCTCTGGATGCTGACCCGTCCAAGTTCAATTGGACCAAGACTGGCTTGAGACACCAAGTCGAGGATTGGATTTCCGACACCAGCGCATCAGCCCGATCGCGACAGTACCAAAAACCATTCGACTGTCGCAATCCGGCGCCACCTAACCATTCCCTGCATTTTCCTGGCATTCTCCCTAAGCCACCAATATGATTTTTATATGCAGATGTAGCGCACAGAATGCCCTACAAGAAGGGAGCATGTTCATCTCCCTGCAACTAATATTTTAGCTTTTATGAGAGATTAAACATACCCCTTTTGATGTATGGATATACCTTTAGAGCTTTCAATGTAAGGCAGACACCCTGTCTGCTGTCATTTCCTCCAAACCGGTTTTCCCAGAAGGTGCCAACCTTATTAACACACAAAAGGTGTCACATCCAGGAAGCCGGGCTTTTCAGCCTAATTGTATCTCATTTCCCCAATGACAGGGACTGAATACACATCCTTAATGACAATGGATGGAATGTCCCTCCGATTAAATATTTCTACTGATCACATCTTACCCACTCAAATCTGTACCTTTATGTCACATGCCCGTTACATCATTCACATGTACGTTACAGCGACATCAGATAGAGTCAGGGTCAGTTAATGCTTCTCCCAGCAAGGGTCACCTAGCATTAGATTGCCCGCACACTATAGGTCGCTGATCACCACCATTACTAGTATAGTGTTTATTCAGATCAATATATTGCTTACGAACAGAACTATACTAGTGCCTCCTTTGTATCGTGTCCCCAAAAATGCAGTGTTAGCAGGATTGGCCCCGTTCGCTGTCCGCACTAGCGTTTAGCCCCTCCGCTGTTTTTCAAAGAAGATTTGTATCAGTTGATAGTGGGCCAAAGCAATTTATATGCACAACAATACATCGCAGCCCACTCAAATTCAGCTCTTGCCAGTCAATTTGCACGGAAATCTATCACAGTTTCTGAATTTAAAACTTTTTTGGGCCTAACCTTCAACATGGGCATTACAAAAAAGAATGAATTGCAGTCATATTGGTCCACAGACCCGATTCATCATATGCCCATGTTCTCTTCTGTTACATAGATGCCCAACATGGACCAGCAACGTACTGGTACGTCGCTGAAATTTGAGTGGTTATACCAGGATGATGCCTGCAGCTACAGGCATTTCCTGGTATTGTTTTTTTCAGCTGGCGATCGGCTTTCATGTAAAAACAATCCTAGCCACTAATTAGCCACTGGATTGCTTTTACAAGCACCCCTCAGGCCGTCATCCAAGATTTTCTTGGGCTTTCCCGTCCCACTGGGGAACCCAAAAATGCAGGCGGCAGTTCCACTGGCTGACAATAGAGCTGATCGGAGAATGGAATGCTTCCAATCATCTCTATGGTCTTAAGAGACTGGAAGCTATGAGCATTTCAAAAATTCAGTTTCACCGGATATAAACAGTGCCATTTTAAAATTGGGAAAGCATCTGACCACACAGAACTTGGTGTGATCAGATGCTTTAGGGTAGAGGAGAGATCTAGAGTCTAATAGACCCCAGATTTCTCAGAAAAGAATACCTGTCACTGCCTATTGCTATCACAGGGGACATTTTCATTCCCTGTGATAACTTTTATTGTTATGAAAAAAAAATTAAAGGTACAGTATAAAAATAATTTTAAAAAGCAAAATAAATAATTAAAAAAAAAAATCACCCCCACCCTTGCAAAAGGAAAACGCAAGTGGCGGTCCCATGGCAGTATGTAAACAGAGGTTGCACTATGCATATGAGGTATCACCACAACCATCAGATTGAGGGAAGTAATTCTAGCACTAGTCCACCTGTGTAAATCTGAAGAGGTGACTTGTAAAGGCTTTTAAAATGTTGCCTATGGATATTACAAATGTACGTAATTTGTCGCCGTTGCATGGGCGTGTGCAATTTTAAATCATGTCATATTTGGTATCTGTTTACTCGGTGTAACATAATCTTTTAAGTGTTATCAAACAACTGGGCAATATATTGTGTTTTTGTGCATTAAAATTCTAAAAAGTGTATTTTTTCAAACAAAATTTGTATTTGAAAAACCCTGCACAAATACTGTGTGACATAAAGAATTTCAACACCCAACGTTTTATTCTCTAGGGCCTCTGCTTTAGAAAATCATATAATGTTTGGGGTTTCAAAGTAATTTTCTAGCAAAAAAAAACAGTTTTTCAAGTAAAAGGCTTGGTTTTCAAGATGTTAGAAAAGTGGGTTATGTCTGGCATAAGCTTCTAATGTTGGCCCTAAAATGCCAGGATAGTAGAAACACCTCCCCCCAAATGCTCCCTTTTTGGAAAGTAGACACTCCAAGGTATTTGCTAAGAGGCATGGCGAGTAATTTGCAGATCTAATTTGTTGCCACAAGTTTTTGGAAAACGAAGAAAGAAAAACTAAAATTTATTTTTTCTTTACTTTTATTCTTTTTCAAAAATTATATCTGCAAAATACTCTGTGTGTAAAAAAAAAAATAAATGAATAAATGTTTTGCCATTTTACAAAAATTTGTGGTAAAAAATAAAATGTTCCATGGGCTCAACATGCCTCTCAGCAAATTCCTTGAGGTGTCTACTTTCCAAAAAAGGGTAATTTCGTTTTTTTTGTACTGCCCTGGTATTTTAGCACCTCAAGAAATGTGATAGGCAGTCTGAAAGTAAAATTCTGTGTAAATTCTACACTGCTCAAAAAAATTAAAGGAACACTTTTTAATCAGAGTATAGCATCAAGTCAGTTAAACTCCTGGAATATTGATTTTTTTCAGCTAAGTAGCAGAGGGAGTTGTTAATCAATTTCAGCTGCTTTTGCGTTAATTAAATTAACAACAGGTGCACTAGATGGGCAACAATGAGATGACCCCCAAAACAGGAATGGTTTCACAGGTGGAGGCCACTGACATTCTTTTCCCTACTCATCTTTTCTGACTGTTTTTCACTAGTTTTGCATTTGGCTAGGGTCAGTGTCACTACTGGTAGCATGAGGTGATACCTGAACGCTACACACAGGCAGTCCAACCCCTCCAGGATGGCACATCAATATGTGCCATTGCCAGAAGGGTTGCTGCGTATCCCAGCAAAGTCTCTGTAAGGGACCGCCTGGCGGTACCACTAGCGCTCCACTGATTAGGCGCTCCCAGAGCACGGAGTCTAAGCCCCGGAGTACTTGTTCACCAGAGCCCCTGATGGTGGGGATGGACTTGGAGTACCCTGAGACCAGGTCGTGGCTCCTGAGTACGCCTGTCAGTGGTAGAGGTATTCGCCAGGGGCTCCCACGGGGAAGAGCCTGATGTGAGGTGGTCGGGAGACCCCGGTGGGATGGATGGATGGGTGAGCAGGTGCAAAGTCAGACAAGCCGGGTCGGTAACAGTGGGGTCGGTGCGGTACAAAGCAGCGGGCAGAGAATAGTCGGGTCACACGCCAGGTCAGAAACAGGAGGTCAGATCTAGTAAGGGGCATCCAGGAGAGAGGTCAGGCAAGCCAGGGGTCAGAGTGGGAGAATACAGCAAGGGTCAGGTCCAATCCGGGTCAGCAACTTACAGGAAACAGGATCACAGGTACAGGTATGCAGAAGAGACCAGAAGGCACTGAATGACAGCTCAGGGCCGTTTAAATATCGCTCCCTGTGCTGTCATTGGTGCCCGGCGCGCGACTGCGGTTCCTACTGCGCATGCGCAAGCCTGAATGCCGCGGTCGGCCAGGAACTGGTGCCCGTGTCCCTGCAGAGAGCGGCGGACTGCGCCTGCGCCGCGGGGATCCCTGACATTGCCCCCCCCTACGGGCAACCTCCGGGTGCCCACCCGATCTCTCCACCACGGGTGATCACGAAGAAACTCCCGGACAAGCCTAGGTGCATGGACATGTTGGGTAGGTTCCCAGGAGTTGTCCTCCGGACCATAACCCTTCCATTTAATTAGGAACTGGGTCTGACCCCCCCTCCTTCGGCACTTGAGGATTGCTTCTACCTCAAATTCCTCTTGCTCTTCGATAGTTATGGCCTCCGGAGGTCTGGACTCTCAATCTGGAAAAGGGTCAGGGACAACTGGTTTCAGCAGGGATACGTAGAACACTGGATGAGCTAATTGGCAAAATTTTGAACTCCATAATGGATAAAGTGGATGAGGAGATGTTTAAATTGGAAGGAGAATACAGGATTGGAAAGTATCAACAAGACAAAGGGATAGAAAAACCAAGAGATATAATTGTTAAATTCCATAACTACGGAGATAGAGAAGAGATATGGAAAAAGATTAAAGGAAAAACAAATATTACATATGGAGAGAAAAATATCCAAATTTTTGCAGACTTAACATCAGAGACTCTGAGAAGGAAGAGATCACTAAAACCCCTATTAGAAGTGATGAAAAAACATAGTGTAAAATACAGATGGGGCCGTGATACAAGTTTAATTGGGTGGAGGGATGGAATTACAGCTATTTCCGGAAGATATGGAAGATTTCTGTGATAAACTTGGACTGCAGAGACAAGTGATACCGGGTTGGGAAGTGGAAGAGGGAGAATTGGACACTGGTAGATTAGGAAAATGGCAGTTGGTTAAAAGAGGAAATAGAGAGACAATAGATAAGGGGACATTGGGGAGGAGAGGGGGAAGGTGAGTGGTCATAGTTGGAGTCGAACCCCTATAGAGGGATCAAAGGTGGAACATGATCCAAAGGCAAAGGAGGCCTGGGAGGGGGAGGATGTTGGGGAGGGGGGAGGGGAAAGGGGAGGGTTATGGTGAGGGAGGGGGAGAAGGATGGTATAGGGGGAAGTTTTTAAAAATACTCTGCATAGCGAAGAGATGTATACAAGAAACATGGAAGATATAAAGTTTATAACTTATAATGTAAAGGGGTTGAATAGTCCTGGGAAGAGATTTAAGCTATTTAAGGAGTTGCAACATAGAGAAGCTTCGGTAGTTTTTTTACAGGAGACGCATTTTGAGATTAAGTCAAATATTAAATTAATCACCAGAAACTATCCAACATGGTTCTATGCAGACTCCCCAATTAAGAGAGCTAAGGGGGTGGCAATTGGGTTTGCTAAAAATGTAAGATGGGAGGTAGAGGAGAGAGAGACGCATCCTGAGGGGAGATTTTTGTTTTTGAAAGGTAGATTGCAGGAAATAGAGTGTACAATAGCAAATATATACTGCCCAAATAAGAGTCCAGAAGTATACCTGAAAGGGATATTAAGAAAGTTGATGGATTTTAAAAAGGGAAGACTGATAGTGGCGGGAGATTTGAATCTATGTTTAGATCCACAGATGGATACAACTTCTCGTGTGCAACGAGAGGGAGGTAGGTCTATGAGGATCTTAAAGAAGGAGATACATGAGGGCCAACTAGTGGATATATGGAGAATAACGCATGGAAAGGAAAGAGACTATACCTTCTTCTCTAATGCACACAAGACTTATTCGAGATTGGATTATATAATGGTAGATCATCAACTTATCGAGAGGGTGGTTAAAGTAGAAATAGAGACAATGACTATCTCAGACCATGCCCCAGTTATAATGAAGGTAAGATGGGGGAGGCAGTTGACAAGGGGGGTAGGATGGAGGTTAAATGAGGCCCTTCTATTAGATCAAGAGATCGATCAGCAGATCAGAAAAGAGATGGAAAGATACTTTCAAGAGAATGAAACGGGATGTGTCAGTGGCCACTGTCTGGGAATCCCATAAGGTATATATTAGGGGTATATTGATTGCGCTAGGGGCAAAAAAGAAAAGGGAAAGGAGTAAAAAAATGATGGAGCTCTTAAAAGAAATATATGACTTGGAACAGATCCATAAAAATAGAATAACAACTGAGATAAGGCAGAAGGTAATAGGAAAGAAGAAAGATTTGGAGATATTAATGGAAGAAGAAAGGAGGAGAGTACTCAATAAAGTAGAAGCGGAGAGGTATAGATGGGGAGATCGACCAGGAAAACACTTAATGAGAGCCCTGAGAAAAAAGAAAAATAGAACTATATAGAAAAAATAAGAAATCCCAAGGGAGAAATGGCTCACTCTTCTAAAGAGATCGGGAAGGTGTTCAAGGAATATTATAGCAAGCTGTATAATATTAATTCTCAGAACCTAGCAAATAATAGTGAAAATGAAAACAGAGAAAAAAGAAGGGCATATTTAAAAAATGCAGGACTACCAAAGATAGATGAAGATCTATTGAGATCCCTGGAGTTGGAAATTACGCAGGAGGAAATAAAGATAGCGTTGAAGGATACTAAGGTGGGGAAAAGCCCTGGCCCAGACGGATATACCGTGAGGTATTATAAAAAATATAGTGAACTATTAATACCTAAATTGAAGGAGTATATGAATGCCCTGGGTGGAGAACTGGAGATTAGACAGGAATCCCTACAAGCCCATGTAACACTTATACATAAGGAAGGGAAGGACGCTACTCAATGTTCTAGTTATAGGCCAATTGCACTCCTAAATATAGATACAAAGTTATATGCAAAGGTTTTAGCTAATAGGATGAAGGATTTGATGCCAGAATGGATCCAGGGGGATCAGGTTGGTTTTGTATCGGGGAGAGAGGGCAGAGATAATGGAATCAGAACTATGTTGTTGATCCAGAAAGCTAAGAAAGGGAAAATCCAGGCAGTGGTGCTCTCGATCGATGCTGAAAAAGCTTTTGATAGAGTAAACGGGAGCTTTATGATGGATACCCTAGAGATCATGGGAGTAGGTGGTAGAATGAGGGAGTGGATAGGAAAGTTGTATAAAATGCCATCTGCGGTTATTTTGGTTAATGGTGAAAAGTCTGAGCCCATAGGGATGTCAAACGGGACAAGACAGGGATTCCAATTGTCCCCATTGCTGTATGTGTTATCATTAGAACCCTTGTTGGAAACAATTAGGAAGAACGTAGATATAAAGGGAATACTTATAGGGGAAACTGAACATAAGGTGGCAGCTTTTGCAGACGACCTGTTGTTTTATGTGGGAAATCCTAGGATAACACTCCCAAATTTAATAAAAAGTTTAAAAGAGTATGGGGAAATATCAAATTTAAAAATCAACCCGACAAAAACTGAGATCTTAAATGTAAATCTTCCAAATAGTGAGAAAGAAAAGATACAAAAAGAATTCCCTTTTATATGGAGAGATAGATAAAATATTTAGGGGTTAAACTTACTGCTTTATATACAAAATTGTATAAATTAAATTATATTGCTCTTCTAAATGAGATCAAAGAGGAACTGAAGATACTGGGAAGAGGAATCCCCTCTTGGTTAGGACGAATAAATCTGATAAAAATGATAATTGTACCCAAAGTCTTGTATAAATTTCAGATGATCCCAATAAGACTCCCAGTGGCCTTTTTTAAAGAAATTAAAAAGATGATAACAAAATTTATATGGAAAAATAAAAAACCTAGAATATCCTATGATCTGATGAGTAGAGGTAAAGAGAGAGGGGGACTGGGAGTGCCAGATTTTAGGAGATACTATAATGCTGTAGTTTTAACAAGAATTTAAGATTGGACACACAATGTAAGGGGGAAAAGGTGGGTTAAGATAGAGAATGATCTGAGTGGAGTTGACCTGAGTAGAAACATATGGGCACCAGCACAATATAGAGGTCTAAAAAATACCACGAGTGTGTATACACTGAATGTTTTGAAGGTTTGGGATAATTTACATAAACGTATGAAGTGGGATTTTAATTCACAATTAATGTCACTAAGGAATATGGAGTATTTTCCACCAGGTATAGAGGGGAGTATGGGAAAATGGATTAAAAAGGAAGACATTCAATTAAGGGATATTATGGATGGACAGAAATTGAAAACATTAAAAGATTTAAAGAAAGGTGGAAGGGAACTTTTTATTAAGATTGATGAGTGGAAATATCACCAATTAAAACACTTTGTTGAGAGTCTTCCGAAACCTATGAGAGGGAGAAAGGAATGGAACCTGTTTGAGAAGTTGCTGGAATCACGGGGAGAGGGGAAATGGGGCACGGCAAAAATCTATAAAATTCTCACTGAGTTAGTCACGGAAGTAAAACCAATATACATAGAAAAATGGGAAAAGGACTTGGGGATAGAGATAGATGAGGATAAACAGAGGAAAATATATAGACTCACACACGAAAATATTAGCATGAGAGAAGTGGAGGTAAATTATAAAAGTTTGGTAAGATGGCACATCACACCAAAGGTGGAACATAAAATGGGTATAGAGAGAACACAAGAGTGCTGGCGTGGGTGTGGAAGGATTGGTACATGGTTTCACATCTGGTGGGAGTGCTCAAGGATTCAAAGTTTTTGGGAGAAAACGGTCAACTTAATAGAGAAAATCTCAGGGATAAAGATAGGATTAGATTCAGAAGTGTGTTTATTACATAAGACGGATATACCAGTGAATAAATATAAAGACTCGGGTATATGGTACTATGTGAATGCAGCAAAGGGTTTGATACCTAAATTCTGGCATAGTTTAGAGGTTCCGAGAGAAAAGGATTGGGTAGAGAGAGTAAATCAGATTAGTAAAATGGAGAAATTATACTATATCCAAGAAAGTAAGATGGAGATATATAATAGGAGATGGGAGAAAGGGGAAAATTTTGTACATCAAACAAATAATATAAAGCAATAAGAAATGATAAGAGAAGTTTCTTGATTTTATAGCGAAGGAGACAAGAGAAAAATGCAGAGTGGGAGGGTGGAGGGATGTGGTAGGGGGTAGGGGTAGAAGTATGGGATATAAATAGGGGGAAATAGAAGGAGATAGGATTAAGAATTTTATATATGATATGAGAATGTTGATGAAATGTATTGTTATGTTCTTTTTTCCTTTTCCTTTTATTATATATGTATTTATAAATATGAAAAATTAATAAATATCTGCATTAAAAAAAAAAAAAAAAAAGGAACACTGGATGGATCTTGAACGTCTCAGGGAGGATGAGCTCATATGCCACTTCGTTGATCATTCGCTTCACACAGAAAGGGCCTACAAACTTTGGTCCCAATTTTCTTGACGGACACAACATTTTCAAATTTGTTGTTGCCAACCAGACCTTATCCTCCTGGGCCCTCGCGATGGCCTCCTGCAGTAGTTTGTTGTTGGAGGAGAAAAATGCAAGTGCGCCTTGTGTTGCTGGAACTGGGCATTCCGAGACCAGATCAGGGAGAAAGACAGGATGAAATCCGTAGTTCGAAAAAAACGGGGATTGCCCCGTTGCTGAATGGTTAGTGTTATTATAGGCAAATTCTGCCAGGGGTAAGAGCGATAGCCAGTTATCCTGTAGGAAGGATGTGTAACAACGCAGGTATTGCTCCAGGGTCTGGTTAGTCCTCTCTGTTTGTCCGTTGGTCTGTGGGTGGAATGCGGAGGAAAGGGATAACTTGATATCCAATGCCTTGCATAGGGCTCTCCAAAATTTAGACGTGAATTGAACCCCTCGGTCGGATATGTCTTCTGGGACTCCATGTAGTCTTACAACTTCCTGAATAAAAACTCATGCAGTTTCGGATGCTGACGGGGTATTCTTCAATGGCAAGAAGTGGGCCATCTTAGATAGTCGATCGATAACCATGAGGATGGCGGTGTGGCCTTGGGACGGAGGGAGCTCGACTATAAAGTCCATTGCGATCCTCTGCCATGGTCGTTCGGGGATCGGCAGAGGTTGCAGCAGTCCCCAAGCCTTGCTCCTTGAAGGTTTGTTCCTTTGGCAGAGAGTGCAGGAATTCACATAACGTTTGCAGTCCTTTGCCATGTTCGGCCACCAAAAAGAACGTTGAAGAAGCTCCAGGGTCTTTGCTGGACCAAAGTGTCCCGCCATCGGGTGGTCGTGACAATGTCCCAAAACCTGGGTTCGGACCTCTTCAGGCACCACGATCAACCCCTCCTTCCATAGGAGTCCCCCCTTGTTCTGGAGGGACACCCCAGAAAGGGTTGACATAGCCGTGGATGCGTCCATCAGTTTTGACCGTAGGTCTGTCTGGAGGGCCAAGAAGTTCCCTGAGGACAGAATGGTATCGGGAGTTGGTTCTTCCTTGGGGTCCTCGAACATGCGTGACAGCGCGTCGGGTTTCGTGTTCTTGCAACCTGGTCTGTAAGTATTATTATTACATTACATTGAGTTTATATAGCGCCAAAGGGTTTGCTCAGCGCTGTACAATAGAGGGGGGGACAATACATGAAACATTACAGCAGCTACGAACAGCACACGAGGGGTAAGAGGGCCCTACTCTTTCGAGCTTACAATCTGGGAGGGAGGGGGTAGTGGTACAGGAGGAAGTGGCTGTGGGGGATGGAGTGGTAGGAGGAATGAAGGAGAGCAGCAGTTAGGTGAGGGTGGGGTAGGCTTCCCTGAAGAGGTGGGTTTTCAGGGAGCGCCTGAAGGTGAGGAGGAAAGGTGACAGTCTGATGGATTGGGGTAGTGAGTTCCAGAGGATGGGGGAGGACCTGGAGAAGTCTTGCAGACGTGCGTGTGAGGAGGAGACCAGGGAGCAAGATAGAAGGAGGTCCTGTGAAGAGCGAAGGGTACGGGTAGGGTGGTACTTGGGAATCAGGTCGGTGAGGTAGTTAGGGGCAGTGTTGTGAATGGCTTTGTAGGTCAGAGTGAGTAGTTTGAATTTGATGCGTTGGGCGATAGGGAGCCAGTGGAGGGAGAGGCAGAGGGGGGTGGCAGAGGTGGAGCGGCTGGTGAGGTGGATGAGTCTGGCAGCTGAGTTCAGGATGGTCTGAAGCGGGGAGAGTTTGCACTGGGGTAGGCCGGTGAGGAGGGAGTTGCAGTAGTCAAGGCGTGAGATAATCAGGGAGTGCACAAGTTGTTTAGCGGTGTCTGGGGTCAGGAAGGTGCGTATTTTGGCGATATTGCGGAGGTGGAGCCTGCATGTGTTTGTCAGTGATTTGACATGAGGTTGGAAGGAGAGGTTAGAGTCCAGAATGACCCCAAGGACTTTGGCTTGCGGGGCGGGATTGATGGTGGTGATGTTAGTAGTGATGGATAGGATGGGGGGGGGGGCGCGGGCAGGAGGGAAGACGAGAAGCTCGGTTTTGGAGAGGTTGAGTTTGAGGAAATGGAGCGACATCCAGTCAGAGATGTCGTTTAGGAGGTGAGTGATGCGGGCGGAGAAAGTGGAGGTGAGGTGAGGGGTGGAGAGGTAAATTTGAGTGTCATCTGCATAGAGATGGTAGTTGAAGCCGTGGGAGTGTATGAGTTTGCCAAGGGAGGAGGTGTAGATGGAGAAGAGAAGGGGTCCAAGGACAGAGCCCTGGGGGACCCCAACAGAGAGGGGGAGGGAAGGGGAGGTGGCACCATTGTAGGAAACGCTGAAGGAGCGTCGGGATAGGTAAGAGGAGAACCAGGAGAGAGCGGTGTCTCTGACGCCAAGGGAGAATAGTTTATTAAGGAGGAGGGGGTGGTCAACTGTGTCGAAGGCCGCGGAGAGGTCCAGGAGGAGGAGGACAGAGTAGTCGCCTTTGGCTTTGGCGGTAAGTAGGTCGTTGGTGATTTTGAGGAGGGCGGTTTCGGTGGAGTGTAGGGGACGGAAGCCGGACTGTAGTGGATCAAGGAGGTTGTTGTCAGTTAGGTGGGCGCTTAGGCGGTTGTAGACTAAGCGCTCCAGGAGTTTGGAAGTGAGTGGCAGCAGGGAGATGGGTCTGAGGTTGTTTGGGTCAGAGGGGTCCAGGGAGGGCTTTTTGAGTATGGGGGTGATGTGCGCATGCTTTAGGGGGGAGGGGAATACGCCGGTAGAGAGGGAGAGATTGAAGATGTGGGTGAGGGAGCAGATGAGGGAAGAGGGGGGTGACTGGAGGAGTCGAGAGGGGATAGGGTCTAGGGGGCAGGTAGTGAGGCGGGCTTCAGAGAAGACCCTGGTGACTTCCTCAGTGGTAGCGGGGCTGAAGGAGTGCAGAGCTGGTGGGGTTACGGTAAGCGGGGTCTTGGGTGTGGAGGGGGGCAGTGCGGTTGCGAGGTCAGAGGAGGGAAGAGATGAGGGGGAGATAGGGGGGGGGAGGCTAGGTGGGGAGGTAGATTGCGAGTTGACTATGTCCTGACGGATAGCATCAATTTTATTGTGGAAATGAGTGGCAATCTCGTGGGCGGTGAGTGAGGTACTGAGTGGAGGAGGGGGGGGGGAGAGAGCAGGGAGTTGAAGGTGGAGAAGAGTCGGCGAGGGCAGGAGGAGAGGGTGTTAATCAGGTTTACGAAGTAAGCCTGCTTGGCGGCGTGGAGGGAGGAGGTGTAAGTGAGGAAGGCAGATTTGTAGAGGGAGAATGAACGGGGGGACCTGGTTTTGCGCCATAGTCTCTCCAGCGCACGACTGCGACGTTTGAGGCATTTAGTGTGGTCGTTCTGCCATGGTTGGAGCGGTCTGGGTTTGATGTAGCGTGTGGTTAGGGGTGCCAGAGAGTCTAGGGTAGCTGATAGTGAGTCGTTGTACGTGTTAGTGGCTAGGTCAGGACAAGACAGTGGAAGGATTCTGTCGTGTAGGCGGTCGGCAGCTGAGTGGAGGGGGGCCGGGTTCAGGTTGCAAAGGTTGCGGCTGGTGATGGTTTGGCGCTCTGGGGGGGGGGGAGTTAGGGGAAGGGGAGATGGAGAACGTGAGGAGGTGGTGGTCGGAGAGAGGGAAGGGGGTGTTAGAGAACTGGTTGAGGGTACAGAGGTGGGAGAAGACGAGGTCCAGGGTGTTCCCAATGATGTGGGTGGAGGATTGAGTGTGCTGTGTGAGCGCGAAGGAGGAGGTTAGGTGGAGGAATTGGGAAGTAGCCAGGCTGTTGTCATTGATGGGGATATTGAAGTCCCCGAGGATGATGGTTGGTAGCTCAGAGGAGAGGAAGAAGGGAAGCCAGGCAGCGAAGTCATCCAGGAAGCGGGGTATGGATCCGGGAGGCCTGTAGATCACTGCGATCCTTAGGGGGGTGGGTGAGAAGAGCCGGATGCAGTGAGCCTCGAAGGAGGAGAAAGTTAGGGAGGGAGGATTAGGGAGGACCTGGAAGGTGCTCAGCGGTGATAGGAGCAGGCCGACCCCACCACCTTTGTGACCGCTCAGTCTTGGTGAATGGGACCAGACGAG
The DNA here is from genome assembly GCF_062004578.1 of Staurois parvus. Lineage (NCBI taxonomy): Eukaryota > Metazoa > Chordata > Amphibia > Anura > Ranidae > Staurois > Staurois parvus. Next base: position 8,675,946 of record NW_028317886.1, read on the forward strand.
ACCTCCATAGGAGAGTGCCGCAGGGGAGGTGGAGTCAGTGGCCTGTACCCAGGTTTCGGTGATGGCTAGGAGGTTAAGGGAGCGGGAGATAAAGAGGTCATGGATGGCAGTAAGTTTGTTGCAGACCGAGCGGGCGTTCAGGAGTGCAACCGAGAGAGGGGGGATGGATGCGGGGAGAAGGGGCACAGATATGAGGTTGAGGGGGTTACGGCAGCTGGCGGAAGCAGGGGGGTCCCTAGAGGAGGGGTGAGGTGGCGAGGGGCCAGGGTTCGGGGAGATGTCCCCAGCAGATAGGAGAAGGAGAAGGGTGAGGAAGGTGGCATGGGAATGGGAAGTGTAGGAGCGCGTGGGTCTGATAGTGGTGGCACGTGGGTCGACGGGGGAGTGGAGTAGCAGGAGGAGGTGGTGAGTGCCGTAGTGGGGAGAGGGGAGTAGTGAAGGGGCAATGTAGAGCTGTTTTGGGGGGGTAGGCGGGTAGAGGGAGGCGATTTTTGGGATGGTGGAGAGGAAAATGAGGAGGAGGAGTGCAGGAGGCATGTTGGGGTGGGTGCGGTGACAGTTGGGTCAGGGGAGGTGAAGGGATACAGGTCAGGGCAAGGTGTGTGGGGAATCTGTGTTACCATGGGAGAGTCATTTGAGTCCTTCTGTAGGGGTAGAGTGAGGGTGGAGGGCGGCAGCTGGTTGGCAGCAGTCTGTGGGTGCAGTAAGCTGGCGACCATGGGTGCTGTGGCATGTCTTCAGTGGGTACGGTGGTTCGGCTAGTGGAGGGGTCGTAGGGTGCGATGGCTGGGGGTGATGGTAGGCACGGCGACTGGTGATGCTGGCGGCTCGGTGACTGGGGTTGTTGAGGCCAGGCGTCGGGTGCTGAGGGCTCGGCGTCGTGAGGCGCTGAAGGTGTTGAAGGATCGTCATCAGAGTCGAGCGGGGCGTTGCGGTAGCGATCGTCGGCCCTGCGTGGTTTGTGCTCAACCGTGATCTGTTGCGGCCGGTAGGAGAGACCGCAGCTTCAAGGGTCGTGGTGGGCCATTAGTCGCCGGGGCGTCGCCAGAGGGAATAGCGTGCCGGAAATCAGGGTGCTGGGCGAGCGTTCCCTGGTGTGGTGGCTGGCTGGTAATCCCAGGTGGGGTGGTGGGCAGGGGATCCCCGGTGGGATGGTGGCCGTGCTATCCCTGGTGGGTAGTAGCGATCCCTGGAGGGATAGTGGCTTAGGGTCCCTGGTGGTTTGGGGTTTCAGGTGGATGGTGGGATCCCTGAGTGAGTGAGTCCCTGGAGGCTGGCGGTGTGATGGTGGTTGGGCTCCCTGGTGGGTAGTGGGCGCCCCTGGTGAAGTACCTGGTGTCCTGGAGCGTCGGTGGATCCCTCCTGGGTTAGCAGGACCGTTGGTGGTGGTGGTAGCTTCCCGGAGCAGCGATTCCAGCCACGGCTGGCAGGAAACGCCGCGGCTTCGGGTGCCGCGGTAGGCCTCAGGCTGCTGCGAACCGCCGGAGCTCCGCTGGAGGGACGGAGTGACTGTGGGTGTTGGTGGGGACCTCGGCAGCAGACACAGGGGCCCGGATGGGCCCTGATGGCAGCGGTAGGGGCGCAGGGGTGATCCCCTGATCGGAGGGGACCGAGGAGCGGAGTGGCAGTAGTCCGGGCTGATCCTGGTCGGCCGCGCCAGAAATCGAGGCCGCGGCTTCAGGTGCCGGGTAGGCCGCAAGTCCCGGAGCTCCGGGAGAAAGGTCCAGTGGTCTTCCCTGGCTGGCGAACAGGGACCGGAGGGTCGTGGGGCCCCCATCAGGGTCCGCTGCCGCCCAGATGGCAGCGGATTGGGGCCGGGGGAGCAGGAGCTCGCCGAGACACGTCCGTCTCGCCGGACGTCCGGATGCCAATGCATGTAATATGCCAATGCATGTAAGTAATATGAAATGTGAACCTGGAGAAAAACAGTGCCCATCTTGCCTGCCGTGGGCGTAACCGCTTGGCAGTTCTCAGGTACTCGAGGTTCTTATGGTCGGTGAAGATCAAAATAGGGTGTGTGGCACCTTCCAACAAGTACCTCCATTCTTCTAGTGCCGTCTTTATGGCCAACAATTCACGATCGCCAATATCATAATTCTTCTCGGCTGGAGTAAGCTTCCTGGAAAAGAACGCTACGGGATGTAGGAGTTCTTTGGTGCCTCTCCGCTGGGACAGGATGGAGCCCACTGCGTTCTCTGACGCATCTACTTCCAAGATGTATGGCAGGGAAGCATCTGGATGGCCCAGAATGGGTGCCGTAGTAAACAGTTTCTTCAGGGCCTCAAAAGCTCCCTGGGCCTCCGGTGTCCATCGGAAACGAGTTCCAAGCTTGGTTAATTGAGTTATGGGGGAGACCAGACCCGAGAAGTTCCTAATGAATTTCCGATAGAAATTTGCGAAGCCAACAAAACGCTGGACGCCCTTTTTATCCGTGGGCGCGGGCCAATCCAAAATTGCAGAGACCTTCTGAGGGTCCATCGCGACCCCCGTGGTGGAGATATTCAGACCCAAAAACATGATGCCAGACTGCTCAAAGCTGCACTTGTCAGCCTTGGTATACAACCCATGCTGGCGCAACCTCCTTAATACTTTTGCCACGTGTATCCTATGATCCTTCAACGAGGGTGAAAAGATCAGTATGTCATCTAGGTATACGATTACAAAAATGTCGAGGTAATCCCTGAACACATCGTTCACGAAATGCTGAAATGTGGCTGGGGCATTGCACAGCCCAAATGGCATGACCAGGTTTTCAAAGTGCCCAAACCGGGTACGGAATGCCGTCTTCCACTCGTCCCCCTCCCTTATGCGGACCAGGTTATAGGCCCCCCTCAGATCCAATTTAGTAAATATGGCCGCAGACTTCAGGCTCTGAAATAGCTCTGGGACCAGGGGCAAAGGGTAACGATTTTTAATCGTGACTTTGTTTAATTCACGATAATCGATGCAGGGTCTTAGTGATTTGTCTTTTTTCTCCACAAAGAAGATTCCCGCCCCTGCTGGTGACGTGGAGGGGCAGATGAATCCCTTTTGGAGACTATCCTCAATATATTCCTTCAGGGTCCCCAATTCACGTTCAGATAGGGGGAAAATCCGCCCAAAAGGAATCTCGGCCCCAGGCAACAGGTCGATGGGACAGTCATAGGGGCGGTGGGGGGGCAGGATCTCTGCCCCTCGCTTACTGAAAACGTCCAAGAAATCATGATACACTGCGGGAATAACCTGTTTAAGGTCTGAGTCCCCTTCAGAGCATAGCAGGACCTGGGGGGTTGCTGGGCCCGATGTGCGACAGTGTCCCTGACAGTATGGAGAAGGGAACTGTATAGAGCCAGTCTCCCAGTCAATCTGGGGGTAATGGGCCCGCAACCAAGGGAGCCCCAGAATGACTGGGAAAAGGGGTGACGCAATGGCATCTAGGCGGAGGAACTCCTGGTGCTGATTGGCGATTGTGGTGGCGATAAGGGGGGTCTCCTGATTAACCACTCCAGATTTAATCTGGGAGCCATCTGCCAAAAATATGTTAAGACCCCTCTTTCTGGGCTGAAGGGGAATCTCCTGCCGGTGGGCGAAGTCTAAATCCAGAAAACAACTGCACGCCCCCGAGTCAACTATGGCTGTCACCTCCACGATCCTTTCTGGGAGCTGAAAGGAGAGGGGGACAACCAAGTACTGGGAGGGACTGATATTGCCAATAGAAAGGGAAGAAAAAGAGGTTGACTTACTCATTTTCAGAGGGCAGGATCGCACCATATGACCGGCTTCGCTGCAGTAAAGGCAGAGGTTCAGGGATCTCTCCGCTGGTGTTCCTCGGGTGATAATTTAGGCCGAGCCAGACCCAGCTGCATTGGTTCCTGAGTGTCTCCGGACGGTGGGCTCTGAGTATTCAGTCTGGTTAGTGGACCGGGCCCTTGGACCAGAGCCCGTGCATTTCCGCGACCCTGACCGGACCTCTCACATCTGCGTTCCCGCAGTCTCCGGTCGATTTGAATTGTCAGCGTAATAAGGTCTTAAAAGGACTCGGGTACCCCTACTCGGGCCAGCTCATCTTTCAGGAATTCCGAAAGACCCATACAGAACTGGTGCCACAGAGCGACCTCGTTCCAGCGTGTGTCCCCCATCCAACATCTAAATTCTGAGGCATACTCCTCTGCCGCATTGCGGCCCTGTCTAAGCGTGTATAGCGTTGCTTCGGCGGAGGCTGCCCGCTGTGGGTCATCGTACAAGGTGGCCATTGCCCCAAAAAAGTCATTTACTGTCCCCAGGTGAGGGTCACGGTTTTCCCTTAACCGATGGTCCCAGTCCTGGGGTTCGTCCTGTAATAGGGAGATGATAAATCCCACTTTAACAGATTCAGTCACGAAGGTGCGGGGTTGTAACTCAAAAAATAGGAGGCATGAATCACGAAAAGACCGGAAGCGAGTGCGGTCTCCGTGAAAACGTTCCGGCAAGGGTACTCGGGGTTCTGCCATAGCAGGTGCAGCAGACGCCCCCGTGGCCGGCTCAGCAGCCTCTCCAGCTGGAGGCGCAGAGTCAGAGGCCTGTGGGGTAGGATCAGATACCGAGAGGGTCTGGAAGCGGTTTTCCAGATGCATGCACTTGTCCTGCAAGGCCGCTATACCCTGTGTCAGGGCCGAAAGGTGCCTGCAAATCTCTTCCAGCGGGGCGGACCCTCCTCCAGGCTCAGTCATGGCCTCCTGGTACTGTAAGGGACCGCCTGGCGGTACCACTAGCGCTCCACTGATTAGGCGCTCCCAGAGCACGGAGTCTAAGCCCCGGAGTACTTGTTCACCAGAGCCCCTGATGGTGGGGATGGACTTGGAGTACCCTGAGACCAGGTCGTGGCTCCTGAGTACGCCTGTCAGTGGTAGAGGTATTCGCCAGGGGCTCCCACGGGGAAGAGCCTGATGTGAGGAGGTCGGGAGACCCCGGTGGGATGGATGGATGGGTGAGCAGGTGCAAAGTCAGAGCCGGGTCGGTAACAGTGGGGTCGGTGCGGTACAAAGCAGCGGGCAGAGAATAACACGCCAGGTCAGCAACGGGAGGTAAGATCTAGTAAGGGGCATCCAGGAGAGAGGTCAGGCAAGCCAGGGGTCAGAGTGGGAGAATACAGCAAGGGTCAGGTCCAATCCGGGTCAGCAACTTACAGGAAACAGGATCACAGGTACAGGTATGCAGAAGAGACCAGAAGGCACTGAATGACAGCTCAGGGCCGTTTAAATATCGCGCCCTGCGCTGTCATTGGTGCCCGGCGCGCGACCGCGGTTCCTACTGCGCATGCGCAAGCCTGAATGCCGCGGTCGGCCAGGAACTGGTGCCCGCGTCCCTGCAGAGAGCGGCGCACTGCACCTGCGCCGGGACCAGCGCCGCGGGGATCCCTGACAGTCTCAATAGCATGGAGGAGATTTCAAGAGAGTTACTCTAGGAGAGCTGGACAGGGCCATAGAAGGTCCTAAACCCATCAGCAGGACTGGTCCCTGCTCCTTCGTGCAAGGAGGAACAGGATGAGCACTGCCAGAGCCCTACAAAATGATCTCCAACAGGCCACTGGTGTGAATGTCTCTAACTAAACAATCAGAAACTGTCTTCATGAGGGTGGCCTGAGGGCCCGACGTCCTCTAGTGGGCCCTGTTTTCACTGCCCGGCAACATAGAGCTCGATTGGCATTTGCCATTGAACACCGATTCCGGTCCTCCACTGGCACCCTGTTCTTTTCACAGATGAGAGCAGGTTGACCCTGAGCACATGTGACAGACGTGAAAGGGTCTGGAGAAGCCGTGGAAAATGTTATGTTGCCTGTAACATCGTTCAGTATAACCATTTTGGTGGTGGGTCAGGGATGTTCTGGGAAGGCATATCCATGGAGGGACGCACAGAGCTCTACAGGCTAGACAATGGCACCCCGACTGCCATTAGATATCAGGATGAAATCCTTTGACCCATTGTCAGACCCTATGCTGGTGCAGTGGGTCCTGGGTTCCTCCTGGTGCACGACAATGCCCGGGCTCATGTGGCGAGGGTATGCAGGCAGTTCCTAGAGGATGAAGGAATTGATACCATTGAATGGCCCCCATGCTCGCCCGACCTAAATCCAATAGAACACCTCTGGGGTATCATATTTCGGTCCATCCGATGCCGCCAGGTGCACCTCAGACTGTTCGGGAGCTCGGTAATACCCTGGTCCAGATATGGGAGGAAATACCCCAGGACACCACCTATCGTCTCATGTGGTGCATGCCCCAACATTGACAGGCAAGCATACAAGTATGTGGGGCCATACAAGCTACTGAGTACCATTTTGAGTTGCTGCAATGAAATTTCAGCAAAATGGATCAGCCTGCTACATCATTTTTTTACTTTGATTTTCAGGGTGTCTTTGAATTCATCCCTCTGTGGGTTGATCATTTTTATTTCCATCAAACAATGGGGCATCCTTATGTTCCTAATACATTACACAGTCCATATCAGTATACAGGTAGATATCCAGCATGATATTTTTCCCCATTGAGATCTGATGTGTTCCTTTATTTTTTTTACAAGCAGTGTATAAAACCTAGTTTGTAGACGCTATAACTTTCACACAAACCAATTAATTTGATTGCCCCAGATGTTAATCCTTTCCTGCCCAGTGTCATTAGTACAGTGTCAGTGCTTTTTATTAGCACTGATCACTGTATTGGTGTCACTGGGGATGTCAGTGGCACCAGGTCAGTTCCCCCCTAGTGTCCGAATGCCCGCCGCAGTCTCGCTATAAGTTGCTGATCGCCGCCTTTTCTAGTAAAAATTAAAAAAAATCTCAGTATATATACCGCCACTTGTAAACACTATAACTTCACGTAAACCAATTAATTTACACGTATTGGGATTTTTTTTAACCAAAGACATGTAGCAGAATACATTTTGGCCTAAACTTATGACTAACTGAGTTTACTATATATTTTTTATAACTGACAGTAAAAATTGTTTTTTTTAGAAATTTTTGTTAATGTCACAAAAAATAAAAAAAACCCATTGGTGACCAAATGCCACCAAAAAAAAGCTCTATTTGTGTGAAAAAAATGACATAAATTTTATTTGGGTACAGTATTGCATGACCGTGCAATTACCAGTTGAAATAGTGCAGTGCTGAAAAATGGCCTGGGTATTAAGGGGGGTAAATCTTCCGAAGGGCAGGTTGTTAATTATTTTCTTTTTTTCGTTCAACCAGCGGGTTGAACAAAAGAAAATGTCTCAGTTCCCACATCAACACACTTGACATGGATGGAGAAATCCCTCCCACTGAGCTATTGTACTCTGACAGCAGGGAGACATCAGTCAGAATACAATGATCTGTGTTGCCAGCTATAGCCCAACAAGCTGGTTGTACAAAAGTTGATCTTTAGATCAACTTCTGTACAACCAGCCTGCCCATAAATAGATCAAAATGTGGTCAGCCCCTGCTGAACTGGGCATATTTCAATTCCTGTATGGCCAGCTTAATACTATCTATGGTTATAACTATTAGAGATACTTATATTCAATCCCGCAAATGGATTGGACGGACAGGTGTAATGTCAAGAAGGATCTGCTTTTCTTGTCAGGTACAATTGTCTAGTTTAGACTAGATTCACACTATTGCAATCCAATTTCAGTGTGACTATGTTGTGCGACTTGGCTGCAACTTGGTTATGTTTTGGATGTGGTTCGCATAGTCTATGGGACCAAAATTGCACTGGAGTTTCACCAAAATAGTACAGAATCTTTTTACAAAATTACCCCTTGTTTAGTTGCAATGATGTGAGAGGGCAACATTGAAAACAATGCGATTTTCATTGTCATGCAATTCTGTGTGACTGACACTATTGTGAACCAGGACTTAGCCTTCCTCTGCACCAAAACTGCAGAAATGATAAAGGACACAGTTTTATTTTTAAACCTAGTTAACTATGTAACAAACATCATTGCAAGTGACTACATCTCCATCTTGTGGTATTAACAAAAGGATACAAAGTTCTAAAAACCTTTCCTTTCAAATATCAATAGAGGATGAAGGTATCAGTGCATACAGTTAAAGTAAAATGAAACTTAGGCTGTTTCTTTCCACTGCTCATACCCACACTGTCTACTGTATATAGTTCTGTGTATTTACCTTTTTTTTTTCTATAAGCTTTGATTCGCTCACCTGATCTGTAAGCTGGGCTCGCCTGTGTCAGCCAACGGCTTGACAACAAGGCTGAATTTCTGGAGTCATGATGCCACCCACTGGCTTCCCTTACCCCTCGGTTGTCAGCACTTTCTCCTATCTGCTGCACTGACACATAGAACTTGGTGCTTACAGATCATGTGACTGCACTGAGGCTGATTAAAGCAGAGTTCCACCCAAAAAGGGAAGTTCCGGTTTAAAGATTTGTCCCTTTAAGCATCGGCACCTTTGGGGAGCGGGGAGGGGGGGATGGGTACCCGAATTTGACAGGTACCCCGCTCCCACTTCCGCTGCAGTCGCCTAGGCGATTGGAAACGGAAGTTGTCCTCCTACTCTCCCTCCCCAAAGTCTTGTGGGACACATGACAGGTCCCAGAAGACGACGGGGCCATTCAGGAAGCACAGAGCTACTCGCACATGCGCAGTGGGCACCCGGCTGTGAAGCCGCAAGCTGTCACAGCCGGGGTGCCCACACTGAAGATGTCAGCACCTGGAATACAGAACGGCCAGTGAAATGGGCTGCAGCTGGGGCAACGTGGGATCATTGGATAGGTGAGTGGCTGTTTTTTAAAAGTCAGCAGCTACAGTTTTTATAGCTGGTGTCTTATTTTTTTACAGAGTGAGTGGAACTCAGCTTTAATAAATAAAAAAAAAAGGTGTTTACACAAAACTCTTTTGCAAACAATAGGTAGTGTGGGTGTAGGGGGAGGAGAATAAATATTTCCCTCTGGGTGATTTATGTACATTGCAGGGATTTTTACCAAAACCCTGTTGCAGATTCCTACCTTTTGTTATTCTGGAAATATACAGTAGCTGTTTGTCTGTGTCCTAATGCAGAGTGAATCTGTATGTGAGTGATTTTATAATTATCAGCTAGGGCACTTGCAGGGCTCTAATGAGGAAAATTGCAGGGTCAGCATCCGCTTAGACATGATTTCCCTTTCGGAGTAGCTCTCTAAAAATGACATTTTTGTTGCAGGGGATGCTCAAAATCTGTATCTTAGTGCAGTCTTCTGGGAAAATCAGTGTGCCAATCACACAAGCAGGAGATTACATCACTGAAGGGGGCACTCTGTACACCATCTGTGTACAAAACGCCTCCAGGTAGCCATATTGAATTGCATTTTACAGAAGATTACAGCGCTGCAAATTGAAAGGAAAGGTGATTTTTAAAAACATTCAATTACAATATGACTTGAGTCACAATTGTATATGCTATATTAGCTTTCTTTATTTGCTAACTTTTTCCCACAAAAGGGGAAATACCCTTTAAAGAATCCAGTGTATCAAGCCAAAAATGTTTGTTTTTTTTGTTTTTACTGTTATCATGGGGCTCACTTCCTGTCCTGCTAAGGGCTCATGTACACTGCAGCTGATAAACTTACGTTCAGGAGCAGTTGAGCGTTTTTTTTCAGCAGCCCCTGAATTCTCCCTAATGTTTTCCTATGTGTCCATGTACACATAGTTGTTTACAGTCATTTACCGGCAGTTGAGTTTAGTCATTTTCTTGAACGCACCAAAATTGCATTCAGGAATAGATTTTACCGGCGTTTCAAACACCAAATGCTTGTAAACGCATCTAATCGTGTTTACAAGCGTTTGCGTTTTTTTTCATTTAAATATTTATTGATTTTTCACGTTATTACAAATATCCATCAGAAAAAACAAAACATATAAATATCTATAACATTTCTACATTTCCCCCTCTAAAAACTATTTTCTTTCCCGGTCCTCCCCACCCTTTCCCAAACCCCACCCTCCTCCCTCCCCTCTGCATGCTCTACCAATCTGGTTTACTCTATTGACCCAGTCTTCCTCCTTCGACACCTCTGTTTTCTGCCAAAACTTGGGTATCAAATCTTTTGCAGCATTTAGGTAGTACCATACGCCTGATTCTTTGTATTTGTTTACTGATGTCTCGACATTGTGTAAGAGGCAAATCGTTGGGTCTAACCCTATGTCATTTCCAGTTATTATTTCAATCAGTTTAACTATTGTCTTCCAAAAAGCTTGAATTTTCGGACATTCCCACCATATGTGAAAAACTGTGCCCATCTCCCCACACCCTCTCCAACACATTTTTGAGTTCTCCCCACTCATCTTGTGCTCAACACTCGGTGTAATGTGCCATCTTGTCAAACACTTATCATTTATCTCTACCTCTCTCATACTAACATTCTCGTGTATCAATCTAAATATCTTTTTCTGTTTCAAGCGTTTGCGTTTTGACGCGTTTTCTTGACAGGTTCATATCCAGATGCTGCTCATCAAAAACGCATGCAAAGAGTTTTCCATGTATTCAAATGGACCTAGTACACCAGCGCAGTCAGCTTAAAGGTTTTGCGTGAAGGAAAAATTGGTAGAACGTGCTGCATTATGCTCATGATGGGATCCATAGTGAATAAAACCAGAAAAGACAGGTCATCTCAACACATACTGCTTCTCTCAAAATGTCTGAAATAGTTAATTATTTACTGTTTTTCAGTGCATTCTGGGCATTTGGGAGGGTCTCCTGAAGTTATCTTTTAAAAACGCTTCTAAATGCAAATGCTCATAAATGTGGCTAAACACACATAAACGCGATATGGAAACACGGCTAAACTGACGTTTTTAACCTATGTTTTCTAGCAGTTTCCAGCGGTCAGAAGAGTTTTCCAAACATCCTGTGTACATGAGCCCTTACAATGGTTTCACCAGACAGAAAGCAAAGGTACATCTGCAACAGGGACACCGGCAGAAGTAGAAATCTGAAAGCGGTGCTAGGATTTCCCTACTCTACTAGACTTTTTTCTGTGTTGCTATTAGTGAGTTCCTCTCATTCCTGTCGGGTAAACAGTAATTGAGGTTAAAGTGGTTGTAAAGCCCTGCATTAAGGTGAAAAATGTCCCAGTATTTGTATCTCCCCCTCCAGTGTTAATTACGTTGTTGAAAATATTTTAAGCGGCATGTTTTCAGTAACAAAAACTAAACAAAAATCAATTCGAATTTGCATCAATTGACAAAAACTATGATGAAGATCAATTCATATTTTCGTCAATGAACGAAAATGGAATGAAAATATGAGAGAGGGACGTTTCCCTTTGTGAAACTGCTTTTACTGTGAACAGTAAACAGATACCTATAGAAATAAGCATTACCCTGGAGTATTGGTTTAGTTATGTTGTGCCTGTGCTTCTAGCTGCAGAAATGTTTGGTTGTGTTCAGTTACTTGAAGTGTTAAAAGTGACTGTAAAGGCTCAAGGTTTTTTTACCTTTATGCATTCTAAGCATGAAGGTAAAAAACCTTCTATGTGCAGCATGCCTCCCAGCCTCCCCTAATATTCACCTAATCCCCCTCTCAATCCAGAGACATGCACTGGAATCTCAGCTATCCTGGGACTCCCTCTTCTCATTGGCTGAGACAGGAATGGGGGCTATTGGCTCCCACTTCTGTCAATCACAGCCAGTGAGCCAATGAGAAGAGAGAGGGGGTGAGGAATGGACACACGGAGTAGCAGGTGCCCCCATAGCAAGCTGCCACTGTGGGAAAAATTTCTCCTCAAAGCTATTACAGTCTTCTGCACCTTTCCCTGTCTTTGTAGCGATGGGATGGGTCATAAAGGTAAGGGAGGCTATAAACCTCCCCAATAAGTACCTTACTGTCAAAGATAGACTCAGCTGCAGCCATCTTGCTAGACTGGTGGGAGAGCACGTGGAGCTGCTTCTTACCATGTCATAAAAATCTGCAGTGTGCTCACCTATCACACATAGGAAATGTATTCAAAAGCATGCACTTCCATAGGCTTCAGTGGACCAGAAATTACATGCAAATGCATATAAAAAGGAGCATGCTGTGATTTCACAAACTCAGCACAGTGCATATCAGTATGTATTTATATTGAACGCATGTTCTTGTGCGTTCCAAGACGCACATAAAGACATCAAGGTGTAAACCAGGCCATCAGAAGTCTTGAGGAACATTAAAGAGGAAAAAAGGTGTGCATACAAACACCATTAAAAGGAAGTAATTTCATAGATTATTTATATTCATGTAGAGCAGCGCTTACCCTTTTAAGCAACCATATGCATATACAATATATATATATAACATATATGATATGACATGATATATACATAGATAGATAGATATGATTGCTTAAAGGGGTAAGCCCTGCTCTACATGAATATAAATTTTGCTTTTGATTATATAACTAGAGGAGCTGGCAGCTTTTATTTGACAGAAGGGGGGGGGGGGGGGGGGGGGTTGAGCGAGTGGCATGAATCTTATTAATTGAATGAAAGTGATAGATTAACCTTGGAAAAATGTTAACCACTTGTTTCCTGAGGATTTACCCCCCTTCCTGGCCAGGCCATTTTTTGCATTACGGCTCTGTGTTACTTTAACCTCCTTGGCGGTATGATTCTTTCCGATTTTTTGTGCTGAAAGCGGTACCATTTTTTTGCATGGAAATATGTAGTTTTTTATTGTAGGCTGTAATTTTTAGGAATAACTCACTGAAATCTGTACGAACAAGAGTCTATTAAATATTCCAGATATGATAAAACTTGAAACACAAAATCATAAATTATAATTTAATAAATAATCATAAAAAATAATAATATAATAATAATAAATTTAATAATATAATCAAACCAAAAACACTGAAATTTGAAATACAGCGGCAAATTCGCACATCGCTGAGCAAAGTCGCAGAATCGTTTTCAGTGTCTGATGATGAATTTCCCCACGAATCATTATCACTCAATTCTGCAAGTGGTTCTGATTTACTATCACTGTTCTAAAACCGCTTTTGACGTAAAGGGACGCTTTTTGGACACCATGGACTTTTCTAAGTTTCCAGGCAGAAAGAACACTCAAAATGCAGGCAGGGCACAGGACAAAGCAGTAGGGACAAAATATATGTGAAATGCATTGAAACAGCAATGACAGCAAAAATAACATTTTTTAAAAATTTCAAATTCCCGGTTTCGGCGCCCGTACGTCCCGATGTCACAGGGACTGTAACACAGGAGCCGGATGCCGGAATCAGCCAGAGGAGGTGGCCGGGGACGCTGCAGGGGACACATTGCGGGAGCGAAGGACAAGGTAAGTGCTGCAGGGACCCCCAGAGCAGCGCCGCATGGTAAGCCCGAGTGTAGCTCGGGGTTACCGCTCTTGGTATAGAAATTTTACCCCGAGCTACACTCGGGAATACCGCTAAGGAGGTTAACAGACAATTGCGCGATCATGCAATGCTGCACCCAAACAAAATTTATGTCCTTTTTTCCCACAAATAGAGCTTTCTTTCAGTGGTATTTGATTGCCTGTGTGGTTTTTTAATTTTTTGCCCTATAAAAAAGACTGACAGTTTTGAGAAAAATGGCCGAATAGCGGCTGGCAAAAACACTCTTAAACACTCTTCCGGGTGGACGCCATATGGCGTCCTTTCGCACATGCGCAGTTTGCGCACATGCAGAGCCGCGTAGTGGCGTGATCTGTCACCGGCCGTGTACCTCGGACACGGCCAATGACAGACCTGAGTACCGGCCCTGTTGCCGGTACCATGTGATCTGCTGTGACCAATCACAGCAGGTCACATGATAGTTGTATACAATGGATGGCTTCATTCATGTCATCCATTGTATACTAGTGTGTCTAGCTGTGAATGGTCACAGCGATCACATGCACAAGCTGGCCCAATCACAGCCCAGCTATGTCATGTGATTAGCCGTGGCCAAATCACAGCTAAGCACAAAAAGAAAAAAAAAAACCCTGAATGAATCGATGTCATTCAGGTAAATGCTTGCTTATAGCAAAGTAATTCTTTGCTATAAGAAAACTGTGTAAAAAAAAAAAAATACTGATCACTTCCCCAAAATAGTACAATGTTACTATGGTAACATGTACTACTTTGGTCATAGTGAAATATGAAAAAAAAATCTTAAAAAAAATAAAAAAAATGTAATAAAAATTTTTAAAAAAATTAAACATTTTAAAAAAAATTATAATTTTTTTTAATATTGTCACGAGTGTCCCTGATCACCGCCATGCCAGTTATATGATGATGCTGTATTGCACTGGTGACAGTATGTAAAAAAACAATTGTGAAAATAATTTTTTTAATTTTTTCATTTTCTGAAAAATGATAACAAAAAAAAAATACAACTTCAAAAGACTCGCCATGCCTCTTATGAAGTACGTCGGACTGTCTACTCTGCAAAAAGGGGTCATTTGGAGGATCTCTGTACTGTTCTGACATTCTTGGACCTCAAGAAATTAGATTGGCTGTCAGTACTTCAGGATTGATCAATATTCAGATCTATACCATAGTTTGTGAACTCTATAACTTTCCTACAGACTAAATAATACATCCTAATTTGGGTTATTTTCACCAAAAACATGTAGCAGAATACATCTTGGCCTACATTTATGAAGAACAATTATTTATTTGCAAACTTTTATAACAGAAACAAAGAAAAACGTGTTTTTTTTTTCAAACTTTTTTTTTTTTGTTAATTTAGCAAAAAATAAAAACCCCAGTGGTGATTAAATACCACCAAAAGAAAGCTCTAGTTGTGTGAAGAAAATGATAACATTTTAGTTTGGGTACAATGTTGTATGACCGCGCAATTGTCATTCAAAGTGTGAGAGCGCTGAAACCTGAAAATTGGCCTGGACAGGAAAGGGGTAAAAGTGCCATGTACGGAAGAGGTTAAACATGTCCAGTAAAAAATTTTAAAAAAATCACATTTTATCATAAATTTAGGGCAAAATGTATTCTGCTACATGTCTTTGCGTATAAAAAAATCCCAATACGTGTAAATTAATTGGTTTACATGAAGTTATAGTGTTTACAAGTGGCAGTATATATACTGAGATTTTTTTTAATTTTTACTAGAAAAGGCGGCGATCAGCAGCTTATAGCGGGACTGCGGCGGGCATTCGGACACTAAGGGGGAAACTGACTTGGTGTCACTGACATCCCCAGTGACACCAATACAGTGATCAGTGCTAATAAAAAGCATTGACACTGTACTAATGACACTGGGCAGGAAGGGATTAACATCTGGGGCAATCAAAGGGTTAACTGTGTGTTGGGTGTGTTTTACTATGGGACTGTGTCTGTGTGCTTCACTGTAAGCACACTACTTTGCATGGCATTCAAAGTAGTGTGCACGAACTGACAGGGAAGAGAACTGTATTGTTTACATACAGTTCTCCCCCCTGTCGGAGATCCTCAGCAATCACCAGCCGGGACCCCGTGAATGACAGCGACAGCCATGAATGGCAGCGCAGGTAGGGTGCACGCATGCCTCGCGCACGCCCCCTACCTGGAAATGCAAAATCATGTCTATATATGTGATTTTGTGCACCCATGCAGTATATCTGCTATAGGGCGGATGGGAAGCGGTTAACAACCTCGGCCAGTGCAGAGTTAAACGTGTCTATTGGGAATCTTATCATGTGTTGCTAAAAATGCACACCCAGACATTTTGTATGCACAGTGAAGGCCTATAATAGGATTTAAGGCATGGCAGTAAGTGGTTGTTTTTAGTTTGTATTGGTTCTAGAATTGCTATTAATCTACTTTATTATCATGCTACCGGAAAGAGAGCCAATCGAGATTTTATAAATGTTAATGAGAAATCACTCGAGCAACCATTTTCTGTTTGTTTTCCAGCTGTTACAGATTGGCAGTTGATAGAATTGAGGGTACATATAGATATTTTAGAACTATATTTTGACAGCTCTGAAATGTATTACTTCCAGTCTGTGATAGCCAATCACTGCGGTCACATGATTACAAAACCCACCTTTATCACCAGCATCTGAAACTCCTTAAAGGGCTGAGAGGCACCGGCAGCAAGGCGTTAAAAATGAACTCTGCTCTCTCTTCCTGTCAATATGCTCCTGATCAGCACATGTAGGACACCTGAATGACTGCTTGGGAGGCTTTTTTCCCCAGTCTGAGAACTCTAAGGCATTTAATTATTTATTGATTCATAAACACAAGTGTTTATATTGGTGTTTTTCATATATGCCTGGTCTTGGGAAGCATGGAAACGTTACAAATTAGCTGCACCCTGCTTTCCATTTAAGATTGCAATAACTGTTTATTTATTCTCTGGTGCAAGTCCTCAATGTTTACACTGAAGCTGAACTCCAGCCTTCCCTTCTGTCTTCCACAGTTGTACAGGCTCCTCTTCTGTGCTGAAATTGCTTACTCTTGATTTCACTGTACCCTGAGAACTTCTCACAGTGTGTACTAGAATCTGCAGCAGATAGAGCCTGCCTCATTTACTGGCTAGAGGACCTCCAGCATCATCTAGCTCTTTTCTCCCTAGCCTGACTGTACGTGTCTCTTTCATTTATTGGATTGTAGTTCTTTCAATCATGGGGGCTCAGCATTACATTTGGGTGTTTCTAGGGTAGTCTGCCAGCAAATGCAGCCTGCCTAGGAATGTTCACTTCTTCAGACTGACATCCAGCAATGCATTTCAATGTTTGCACAACTCCTCCTAAGAGCCAGCCCATTGCTTGCATTAGGGCTGAGGGCTCTTGAGAGGTGTGCTAAGGCAGGGTGCTGTGATGTTTTCATGAAGCTATGTACAGCACACTGCCAGACCCTACTGATGGCCACAAGCTGTCTGTATTGCATAGAGATGCATAGAGTATGCAATGCATACTAGCACATTATGAAGGACTTACATTAACGGGGCGTTGCTCCTGCTGCTGAGGCTTCCATTTTGACCCGTTCTTTCTGGGTTCGCGAGCTCTGGCCGCCTGACTGCATGAGCCGCGATGACGTCACTCCCACTCATACTCGCGGGAGTCTCGGGCCACGGCACAATGTTCTGGAGGAGGGCCAATTCTCACTTGTCAGCTGTGAAATCGCAGAACATCCAGAGCAGTTCAGCGCTCCGGCCACTCTGCATTGTCGGCTGGCTAGTGGGCAGTGTGGTGCATGGATTCCTTGCACGTCATTTTTTCATAGTAGCTTTATTTGAAGTGTACAAACCATATACTTCATGCACTGCACAGTCGGTCGGCATTAGGGTTGCCACCTCATCCCTTTAAAACAGAACACATATTAATTACACAGGTGGGTTTAATTACCACTTTAATCAGCCACCGAACCTGTGTCATTAGGTGTTCAATTTTAACCACTTCAAGTCCAGACACTTTTACCCCCTTCCTGTCCAGGCCAATTTTCAGCTTTCAGTGCTATCACATTTTGAATGACAATTGCGCAGTCATGCAACACTGCACCCATATGAATTTTAGTATTTTTTTGAGACAGATAAAACTTTATTTTGGTGGTATTTATTCACCACTGGGATTTCTTTTTTTTTTTATATATATATAAATGAAAATGTCCAAAAATTAAAAAAAAAAAAAAAAAGTGTTTTTCTTATACACTTTTGCAAATAAATCTTTTCATAAATCTTGGCCAAAATGTATTCAACTATCTTTTTAGTAAAAATAAATAACTCAAATTGGTTTATAACCAAAAAATTATAATTTTTCACATTTTTTAAATATGTTTATTATTTTGTATTATTATTTATGTTTTTTTTTTAAACATACTGTCACCCTAGCAGTACAGCATCACCATAGTGACACTGTACTACTTGTGGGGGGGTGATGAAGATTTTTTTTTTTTTTTTTACACTGATTGCTTTTACAGCCTTTATGGGTGTAAAATAAATCATTTCTCCTTCTCTCTGACTGCATTCTTGCAGCCATTGAGAGCTGTGATTGGTCACAGCTTGTCACATGGTACAAGGCTGTTGTGAATAGTCTTGTATCATGTGATCTCCTTGATCATTCACAGATTTCACAAGTAGTAAGCAATGATGTCAGGAAGTGACATCTTGTTTACTACTTTTCATGTGATCACTGATTGGCAAATCAGTGATCACATGAATTGGGACCTCACACAGAGGTCCCGTACAGCAATCAGGAGCGCGCACAGGCTTAAAATGCGGGCGCCGTTTATGAACGGCAACCTGCTCCTGCACTGCTCCCGTCCGGCCATTTATATACATGGATGGGAAGTGTTTAAAGGGGCAACTCTAGGTGGCATGATGCGCTGTGCTGCTTGACATTGCAGTGCAATTTGGGCTGGTGTGCTGCAATAAAATGCAGTGCTAGGCTGTGTTGCAGTGTAAATGGGACACACGGGAAACTAATGTTTCCCGTGTGTCCCTGCATTGACAGACATTTAGCCATGTGGTAAAACATCTGTCACCGCATATAATGTGAATTGACCCTAAAGCTAAACTAAACCCTACTATCCTTTTCAGCCAAAGAAGCTGCCATCTTAGTCTTTGTTTGATCGGCAGATGCAATAGTGCTGCACGTGATCAGTTATGGCACAAGCCAATTGATGGTTTGACAGTTTGGTTGAGAACACAAGCAAAGGTGACCTTGGCATTTATGACAGCTTTTGAAACTGCTAAATCAATGGATTTAGTTCTGCTTTAGGCCACTTTCACAGGGGGCGAACTCCTCCTCCATTCTGCTTACTCAGCAGGGGATCTGTTTGGTGATCCCCGCTGAGCAGACGGATGACAGGAACATGTCCACTCCACTTATGCTGTGCATACACAGACACAGCCTGCTCCCCTCTATGGGCAGTCGGATGTAAACAGACCATCTCTCCATTTACACCCGACTGCCATCTGATCTCATCCACTGGATAGAAGAGCAAGGGTTTTTAGCAGATCTGATCAAATTGGATGTAAGCGGGTATAAACAGATGTAGCACTACCCCCTTAGGAGTCGCTGAGTTATTTTCAGGCTCCCTGTCATTCTGGACCCCTTTCTGAAAACCCAAGCCCTGCTGACACCACAGGATTTTTTGACCAGAGCAAATTACCGACAGAAAGTAGTCTCACACACAAAGTAGAGTAAACTGATGTGAGGATTATATTAAACTTTAATGTAAGCTTGGTTAAACAGTACAAATGGGTACATGGAATGTCAATGATTAATCTTAGTACCTCAAAGCAAAGAAACAACGCATCCAGCAGAATCTCAATCAGTGTTAGCAGGCCTGCTTTTCAGAAGTTAACCCAATAACTTCAACGTGAGCTGGTGTCAACCCCAGTGAGCAATTAAAAAGCAACAAGAGAACTAGCTCACTTTGGGCCCTCAGAATCTGATGGCAAGGCTTAAATCTGATATAACAGAGCTCTTTGACCAGGGTAGTCAATGTCCCTTTAAATGCAGTGAGGACTCTTCTGCATGCTTGTTGGGGCCCAGTTGGTGCACAAGTAGGAAGTGATGTTGGTGACAGTTCCTTACAGGATCAACACAAGGGGAGGAAGAAGGAAGGACAAATCCTTTCCCTTTAAGTGGCACTTGACTTGGGTGTTGTCCCATTTAATGCACTGAGAAAAGGGCAGCTTTAGGCAAATAAGGTGTCAAACTGGCAATAAGGCTTGTTGGCTGAAGACAACTCCACTCTGGGCTGCAGTAACTAATGGCAATGGTGGTAAAAGTTCCTTTAAAAGGGTAGGCCAATGGTTAAGAGAGCACCGATCTGATCTGACCTGCAGAAGGCGTGCACTGCGGCGGTCAGCTCTGATGATGAGACTGTACTGCAAATGTGTTCAATAGTAGCGGGTATGGGAACTAGGCCGCAACACGTTATTTGAATACAGGTATGAGGAGAACGTCAGTGTTCTCTTGCTTAACTAGTGTATGGGACTCTCTCATCCGATCGGTGGCTTCCAGCAAGTCCTGGCTGTCTCTGTGTCGGCGGATGGGGGTTTCTCTGGCCTCATCTGCAGCTCTTCATCTGGGTACTGCGCTCCGGGTCACCTGCTGGCAGGCTGTATCACTGAACAGGGTGGCAGGGCTAGTGGTCAGCGACTCCTTCTTGCCCCTCCTCTCCTTAGCTCCGTGGCCTGGTCCGGTTCTCCAGTGGTCAGCACAACTCTCTCTCTGCTTCTTCTCTCCATCTCTCTCCCCTCTCATTTCCCATTCTTGTTCCTGAGCTTCCACATTTATATGCCTCCACCCACATGCCAACTCTTCTGGGAACAATGTAGTCCCCCAATTAGCAGCCTTCTAACAAAGTCCTGCAGTTCAGCCTACAAGATCCATAAAGTGTTTACCAGAGTGTGTGTCACTGAGTTGCAGGACACTGCCATCTTGTGTTAGTTTTAACATACCACAACTGACATTACAGCACGGATGTCACATGGACACATGTCCATTTACACCTGCCACTCTATAGAGAATGGAGGTTCCGATTAGGACCACCCAGGGCTTTTTTCTTAGAGGTACTCCACCCTTCTGAGTCACCCCTCGTCTCCGACCCCTACACACCTCGGAGTATGTCCCTTGGTTTCACCCCCTACCCACGTCCCAGTACTGCCCCTTTTAGAGAATACAGAACCAAGTATCATTTTGTGATGTCATTTTATGGAGTTTGCTAATACCAAGAAATGCAGTAAAATAGATCCCCTGCAGCCAGCAACAATAGACTCCTCAGTAGCAAAAGATCCCCCACAACAATAGATTCCCCCCAACAACAATATCCCCTGAGCAACAACAGACCCCTTCACAACAAAATCCCCCACCAGCAACAATAGATATATACCAGCAACAATAAACCCCTGCTTGCAACAATAGATATCCCAGCAGCCAGCAACAATAGACTCCTTTCTCAAAAGTAGATCCCTTCCAGCAACACTTGAACTCCCCAGCAACAATAGACCCCCTGCAACAATAGATCCGCCAACAGCAATAAGACTCTCCAGCAAACATTAGCACCCCTTGTTATTACATACATTCAGTGCTGGAGGCACTTGAATTGCATTCTCCTATGTTCCTGCTGAAACAAAGCCGCAGGTACGCCAGAATATGCTGTTTAATGTGCTGTTAACATAAGCTATTAGCTGATTTTAGAATGTAACAATAAAAGAGACTTCTTGTATAGCTTACTGCAAGCATCATTATTATACTGGTAAAGGATGACTGGTGAAGTGGACCTCCCCATGCCTTGTGTCTGGCTCTTGCTGTAGCCTTTTGTATTGAGGTGTGATCTCACCAGAGCCATAGACGTTGTGCTCGGCACAGATCCCTGGATGGAGACACTCAGGTGGAGGTTGCCTAGCAACTTTCACAGAGAACAAGGAAATGCGCTGTTCTGTCTATCAGACGCTCCATTCTTCAGTAATTGGAAATGAAGGAAGAGAGGCTTTTCAGAAAAATAAATACATAAATATGTGTCCTGACACACTGGGCAGAAACAAGTGCTTGTCTGGAATCGCTAATTCGCGCTTTCTAGATCTCTGAGCTGATAGAGGCTGGATCATTCAAAGTAGATTAGCATGTTATATACTTTGTACACTTGTGCTAATTAGCGGCTTTTTTATTTTGACACTTATTAAACCTAACACGCAACACAATACAATAATATTATTTACAGCTCAATCTGATATTATTAGAACTGCTCAGTCGTGTTTGAATACAAATTAGCATGAGATCATATTTTACTATCACTCGTGACATTTCAGAAGTATTTAACTACAAATTTCAGGGATGATTCAATAACTCTGCAATGTTTGTTATCAATGTAGGGAATCCATGAGGATGGAAATACTTGTTTTGCCTCATACTGTATTTTGTTTTTTTTAAAAGAATATCTAGTTTTTTTTTTTTTAGGAAAGCAGTCTCTTTAACTGAACTATATACATAAACTGCCACTGTTTTACAGATTCATACCTTACTCTGTTATAAAGAAGCTGTGCTTTTCATTATCACCCTTCATAAACTGATTTTTGGAATGGAAATCTTTATTATACCAACTAGGTGTATTCTCAGTGCTCTAGTAAGAGAAGCTGCAAAGTCTGCATCCCAATAGACTATGTAGCACTACCCCTTTAGGAGTCGCTGAGTTTTTGGGTCCTCCTAAGATTTGCACAGCCAGGCAACTCACACACTCAGGGACGGACTGACTACTCATGGGGCCCCCGGGCAATAGGGGATCATGGGGCCCCTGTGTCCTTGCCCAAACTCAAAAAAGCCTATGAAAAAGGTACCAGGGGCATCTCTTGGGGCCCCCTACTGACCCCGGGCCCTCGGGCAGTGCCCGAGTTTCCAAATGGTCAGTCCACCCCTGCACACACTTTGTACTCAGAGTCAGTAAACAGCCCTTGAGCTTGGTTGTGTGATTTTATTAAGGGGTTAATAACTTGAATGTAATTAAGGGATGTATGGGATGCCCAAGGGAACTGCAAACTTGGAGGATGAACTCCTTAACAACTATGTACAGATGTGGACAAAATAGTCTCTCCTTTGAGAGCATTCTAGCTCTCTGGTGTACCTCCTCAAACCCCAAATGAATCCTCCTCTTCACCCAGCTGCACTGAGGGTATTCCCTGGGCACAAGGGCCCAGAAGCTGCCAATTTAGAAACAGCAGTCTCAGATGAGAAGCTAGTTGGATTTTCCACCTCTCTACCCTCTCCCCTTACCAGGACCAGGGGGGAGTACTCACATTGTCCTTCCTGATAGCTTAATCGGTTGGTGACTGCCTTCACACCTTTCACTGGGCTGGCTCTTTCCCTGCTGCTCAGGATGTCCTCCCTTGAAGTTGGTGGTACAGTAGAGATCCTCTTCTCTAGCACCTGCTTGTAGGTAGGCTCCTTCCCTGGGCCCCCTCCCAGGCTCCACACTTCAGCCTCTCACTCCATCTTCTACCCAACACTGACTTGACTCTGCAGAGGCTCTGCCACTTTTGAGGGCTGCCCTAGACACCATGCCCAGCCTAGTGCCAGGGGATTGGCAAGGGTCCCTTAAACATGCAGATCTGGGCCTCCTCCAACCCTCTTCCATAAAGATCTCTAAGTTTCTGGAAGAGTGGGAGGGCTCCAGAAGCCCTGACCTATTAGAGCCTCCCAGCCTGTCCTGAGGTGAACTCCTGTCTCACTCACAGACCATTGTTTCACCCTCCCAAGTGTGGGTCATTGCAGTACAAAACACATGTGGTTGAACTCGCGGATTATGACTTTTTGCTGTCCTGGCCTATCTCAGGCCGTTGTTCGGGTTCCCGTTTGGGTATGGGGTGATGGTTCCCTCGGGCTCCGGTGGGAGGTTGGCCTGGTGGGCCTGCTCGGGTGTTGGCCTTTTTGGGGGGTGGGTGGGGGACCACTTGGGCTGTGTAGTGGTTCTACGGCGGCCTGTGGCCGTCCTCCTGAAGGGGGTTGGCCCCTAGTTTAGCTGGGTTTTCTATCGGGAGGTTGCTGCGGATGTGCTCACTTCTGGGACTCTTAGTTATTACTTTGGTGTTCTGTTCTACTGTGTTAATTGCCTTTTTGCCCCCTGGGGGCTTATGTTTTTGTTGTTTTCATTTGCAGCCATGTGTCCAGTGGTAGAGCCATCCCCAACCGGTATCCTTCAGGTGTAGGAGGATGCATGTCACCATTGACGTGACACGTTTGTACTGCTATATGTATTTCTTTTTTTTCTCCCTTCTTTTCCTTTCTGTTTTTTTTGTTTTATCCTCATGCAGGGTTTCGGGATGCCATGGTCCGAACGCCATTGGGAGTGGTAACTGGTGGCCAACCTATGCTTTTTCTGCTGAGCGTGCTGTGCTGATACCGCCATGGCCTCACCCCTTCTGAAAGTATACTCACAGAATGTTCAAGGTTTCAATTCGTCTCAGAAGCGGGCTAAAGTTTTTCATCACCTCAAATCGCAACAAATTGATGTGGTATGTTTACAGGAGACCAGGTTTTCTCAGTCCTCCGCTCCGCGGTATCTTTCGCCTCACTTTCCCACCTTTTACACTGCCTCGGCCCCTGAGAAACACCAGGGTGTACTAACAGCTTTCAAACGCAATCTTCCTTTTGTCTGTGCTCGGAATATAGCGGACCCCACGGGTAGGTACTTGCTTCTGCAGGGCACCTTCTGGGATCAGGAGGTTACCTTTGTCTCTTACTATGCACCGAATTGCTTTCAACAAATTCTTTTCTCATCTTTGCACCATTGTCTCCCGACACTCCAAGGGTCTTCTTTTTCTTTTGGGAGATTCTAATGTTACCTTGGATTCCACATTGGATAGGCGCTATGCCCAGGGGGCAGCCCCTTCTCACGACTTAGTACTAGAGGAACGTATGCGCTCTCTCTTGAGGACGGCGGGGCTGGCAGACGTCTGGAGAGAACTTCACCCAACTGAGCGCAACTTTACATTCTACTCCAACCCTCATGACGGTTTTTGTAGAATTGACCATATATTCATGCATGTTCAGCAGCTTCCTTTGGTCAGGCGGATAACTATTCCCTCCTCACCCTGGTCGGACCATGATCCCCTGGTACTCCTCCTGGCCCTTTCTGGGTCGGTGCGGTGCCCTTTTCACTGGCGCATTAATGATTCCTTATTGACCACTCAGGTCACTTGCCAACAAATAGAATCTTTCGTACGCACATATTTTACGGAAAACTCGGGATCTGTTTCTTCGGCAGTTCCCTTGTGGGAGGCGCATAAAGCCACGGTGTGGGGTCAGGTTATACAGCTGGCGGCGGTTCCGAAGTGGGAATGGGGGCGCCGACTTTTGGAGCTTCATTCTCTGTTGGCCCATAAACATGCTCGAGACACCCTGGCGGCAGAGTTGGATCTACTCTCCTCTTCAGAGGCGGAACAGGCCCTGCGTTGGACCAAACACAAATTTTATTCCTGTGCGATGCTGGCCAGGAAACTCAATTCTGTGGGGAAACCCCAAAAACCGATCCGATTGCGACTTCCCGTGGGTGGCTGTACTTCTAACCCCCAGCAGATTGCCTCCCGTTTTGCGGACTTTCTCTCGTGCCTTTACGCTAAACCAGATACCTTCCCTGTGGCTCAGGCAGAGGCATTTTTTCAAGACCTCCAACTTCCTGGACTATCTGAGGCAGCGCAGAAGGCCCTCAATGCCGGTGTCACTGTACCGGAAGTGCTTCAAGCTATTAAATCTCTACGGTCCACCGCGGCCCCAGGTCCAGATGGCTTTTCCGGCCTCTACTATAAGAAATTTGCAACCCTGTTAGCACCCTTCTTCGCTGATTATATTAATGAGTTACGACAGGGCTCCTTTCCCTCTCCAGATGCGCTTAGAGCTCATATCTCTATGATTCCTAAGACGACCGATGATGTGCAGGAACCGCACGCCTTTTGGCCCATTTCTCTTCTTAATGAAGACCTGAAGACATTACACAAGATTCTTAGCTGTCGTATCAATAAATATTTGCGTAGCCTGATTCACAGGGACCAAGTGGGTTTCGTCCCTGGGAGACAAGCGGGTGATAACGTTCATAAGGTGGTCCATCTTATACATTTTCTTCAACAGCGGAAAATACCAGGATTCTTACTGTCCTTTGACATATATAAAGCCTTTGATTCTCTATCCTGGGACTATCTGCGGTTTGTGCTGTCTTGCTGGGGTTTCCGGGACTCTATTCTTTCTTGGATTCAAGTCTTGTATTCTTCCCCTTCGGCTTCCGTTAAATACGCTGGGTATTTCTCAGATTCCTTAGCTATTTGGCGAGGTACAAGACAGGGATGCCCCCTGGCCCCAGCACTCTTTGTCCTGGCGCTTGAGCCGTTGGCTATGGCGCTCCGGACTGATTGTAATGTATCGGGGGTTCCATATGCTGGACAGGAGTTCAAGTTGAACCTTTTTGCAGACGATGCCCTCTTGACTCTCACTAACCCCTTGATGACACTTCCAAATTTGCAACAGGTTCTTGAGCGCTTCTCCTTGATTTCGGGTCTCTGTATCAATTTGGATAAGACTCTCGCGCTTAATATTACTTTGGCCTCAGATTTGGTTTTGCACCTACAGTCCCACTACTCTTATAAATGGGCTTCTTCTTCTCTTGAAGACCTAGGCATCCGCTTGACCCCCACCTATGACTCACTGTTTGCTGCAAATTACTGTCCATTGCTTCGCTCTGTGTCCTCTCTTTTGCGTTCTTGGCAATTTCCACACCTGTCATGGATATTACGGATTAATTCAGTAAAAATGACCATCTTGCCGAAATTGTTATACTATTTTCGCACCCTCCCAGTGCGGGTTCCTCCTCATTTCCTTCCGTTGCTTCAGGTAAATATTATGCATTTTATCTGGGCTGATAAACGGCCCAGAGTTTCCAGAACTACGCTTTTTGTCCATAGACTCCAGGGTGGCCTTGGGGTTCCCAATGTTACTAATTATTATCAGGCGAGCCAGATCACTCCGCTATCTATGTTGCATGCTTCCTCAGACATACCTCTCTGGTCCTCCTGGAATTACCTAATTGTGCCCCTATTGCGATATCGACACTTCTATGGCTTCCCCCTGCCCTGCGCCCCATGGCACTGAGTCCGATTTTGCTGTGGGACTCGGTACGTTACTCCAGTGGCCTAATGTCACCTTTTTTGCCTTTGCTCCCAATCACTAACAACCCCCTCTTCCCATCAGGTTTAGATCAACCAAGGGCGTTTTCTTGGTGGGTGACCAATGGTTTATCACAGGTACGACACTTTTTGACCTCTCGGTCCTTCCCCACCTGGAATTCTCTTTGGGAGTCATAGGATGTCCCTCCGGAGGAATTTTTTTCCTTACCTTCAATTGCGGCATTGGCTGCTCTCATTGCGGGGCAATTCTATCTTCCCGTACCAGAAATCTGCCTTTGAACTGCTTTGCCAACAGCTGCCGGGAGCTTCAGACCTTATTTCCCTTCTTTATGCAGGTTTGAATAGACGCTCGTTGCATACTTCTCTTTCATATGTTGTTCAGTGGGAGCGCGACCTGGGAGTGGCTGTAGATCCGGGGGACTGGAATAAGGCCTGGTCACTCATAGCTAAATGCTCATTTAATACGACCACACTGGAGGCGGCTTACAAGGTATTGGTTCGTTGGTATTGGGTTCCGGCTCGTTTGGCACAGGCGAATCCTGCCTGCAGTGATCGATGCTTTCGGGGTTGTGGCCATCGTGGTGATGTATTGCATATCTGGTGGTCATGCCCGAGGCTGCTTCGTTTTTGGTCTCTTGTGTTTGGCCTCCTTTTCACCTTGTTCCATCTCTCTATACGACGGGATGCTCGGTATGCTTTGCTTCATTGTCCCATACCGGGCCTCTTGGCTCATCAGCAGAAGTTGGCTTCCTATTTGTTTTTGTCGGCCTCTAGAACAATTGCTCAGGCCTGGAAGAGCCCGTTTGTCCCTCTTCAGGAGGTGCGGGACCGTATGACCACTATGATGCTCAATGAACAGATGTCGAGTATCTGCAACGATTCCCAATGTAAATTCTTGAAAATATGGGAGCCGTGGTTGCAATATACCTTTCTCACGCTCCCCCTGGCTAGTCTGGGGATGTGATGTTGTTCGGCTTTGGCGTTCTTGGATCCCTGCTCTTGGTTTGGTTATCTTTTTTCTTTCGTACTTCTCCTTCCTTTACCCCCCTCCCCTTTTTTTTTTTTCTGTTTGCTTTTGGTGTGGCAGTGGATAGCTGCCTTTATTCTGAGTTATTATCAGTGTTATATTTATGTTTTGTTATTTAAGTGCCATTGATAGCCCCTGCTTGGGTGATCTTTTGCCCTGTTGGTGTTAGAGCACTGATTTCTTTAATTTTCTACTTCTTTTATGTGCAATTGATAGCCCCTGAGTGGGTGTGATTTGTTGCTCCTGTGTTAATTGTTATTAATTAATAAAAACCATTGAAAAAAAAAAACAAAAAAAAAAAAACACGTGGCAGCATCTGATCCTAGAAAGTAATGCTTCACCCTTCTACCTGGACTGTGAAGGGATAAGAGCACATGCTGAAAGGCTATAGTCCCATCTGCTGTCAATAAAGTCATGTTTGTCTGGATTGCAGATATTGAGTTTGCTATCTGTTCTAATGTACACAAGCCTCTGTTGACATTTGCTGCTCCTCCATGGTAGTGTTATATTTATGGACCTTTTAAAGAGCTATAAGGTTAAAGCCATACTGTAGCTGGCAGGTCCCTTATCATAACAGTCATCTGGTCCAGTAGTAAACTTGTCTCTAAATAACAGTAGATCGTTCTGTCATCTTTCTACAAGATAGGAGGTTTCAGAAGACTGATCTACAGCTACAAATTAGTCTGAAAGATATCAACCAAGAACACCAAGTCCTATACATTTGGATAGGATTTTCAAAAACTGGAAAAGAAGTTCGTTACTTTCTCAAAGAATACTAAAATCACCACAGCTACTCTACATCAATTTGCAAAGTGGAAGGGTGACTCAATTGTTTCAAGTAAGTTTAGACAAGGAAAATTCAAGATGTCTGGGTACTTTCCAGGATCTCAAAGGGCCTGCTTGTCAATACTCTTGTCAAGGTTGTACCTGCAAAAACATGGATCCTCTAATTGCACTGTAAGGAATACCCCAAACAGAGAAGGTAGGGTTACCCAAGAAGTGTAGGCCAACAGCCAGTTCATAGAAAAGCAGGGTTCCGTAGGGCAGATCAGACCATGGAGAAGGATCAAAACTCACAGAAGTAGGCAGATGGTCCAGTGTGACAACAGGTAATGTGGAATCCCCCAGGGAGAAGCGCCTAGGTGTCAGATGTTATTCGTCAGAGCTCCTGATGGTGGAGATAAACTTCCATGTATGTTGACCTGAGGTTTTGTACCCCCGCTCACGACCAGAGTCTCAAAGACAAGAAAGTAGAAGGGAATAGGTGTAAAGCAGGAAGGTACACTGTTTTGACAGTTCAGAGGATGGAGCTGGTTGTGGATACAATAGGAAAGGTAAAGTTCAGAGTTCAGGTCTGGCAGCAGATCCAGGTAACCGGCAACAAAGCCAAAGATCAGGGCAAGTAGCAGACTTTGATTGCTAGTAACCAATCCAAGGGTCAGGGCAGATAGTGGACTCAGCTAGTCAAGAAACAAAGCCAGAGATTAGTACAGAGGAATCAGTAGAGGAAAGCAGACTGGATAGCAGGCAGGTATAGGACTCGGCAGCTAGTATGCAAAAGTGTTGCTTGGGCAGCAGACAGAGAGCTAAGTTTAGGTAGACTAAGGCAATAGAAAGAAGTCTTTGTGATTGACTGCAGCATGACTGTAAGACAGATAGCCAGTCTGGACAGGGAATAGCCATTGAGCTGATTAATTGGCAGGTGAAACCAGAAATGCATATAGAACTTAGTCCTTTGAAGGAACAAGGTAAGAACAGAGCACACGTTGTGGAACTACTCCTCTGGTTACTCAGGGCAACAACAATATAGCCTTTCACTTCTTTTCACAGTTTTACCGCTCATTAACCCTTGAGAGTGTTCTCTCCTGAACAGGGGCGGACTGACCATTTGGAAACTTGGGCACTTGCCCGAGGGCCCGGGGTCAGTAGGGGGCCCCATGAGATGCCCCTGGTACCTTTTTTCATAGGCTTTTTTGAGTTTGTGCAAGGACACGGGCCCCATGATCCCCTATTGCCTGGGGGCCCCATGAGTTGTCAGTCCGCCCCTGCTCCTGAACCCCTCTTCCCCTCCATTTTACAAGCCCTGTTCTTTAATATGCCTTACAGCAGAGATTTCACATGCAGAAACATCAGTTTACATCAGTTTTCATGTGTGCTTTATTGAGTTTACACACATTGCAGATTCCTGCACAGAAAAAAACTGCATGCGATATCGGTGTTGTGGTGTGAACACGACACATAGAGACCAATTTAATACAGTATGTTGTGCCCTTGCAGAACATGTGGTGAAAAACTGATGTCTCTGCACCATGGTGTGAATGAGCCAAGGGTTTGTTCACACCATGGCTCATTCACACAATATACACACACACACAGGTGTACCTCGGTTTACAAATGCCTCAGTTAACGTAATTTTCATTTTATGAATGAAAATCCATTCGAAGTGTATGTTGATGCTGATTTCTAAATGCAATTGCCGGCTTTTTTTTTCTGCACTATAGCTCACAGAATTAGCAGTCACTTTCCCCGGAGCTAAAGGATACTATGTTTCTTTCAACTCTGGGAAATAAACAAAAAGGAAACTTTCGTTCTTTTAGCTGGGGAGATAGTGACAGCTGATTCTCTGAGCTATGGTAGTTATATTTAAAAACCGGCACTGGCCTATAGTGACAGCGACTTTTTTGACCTCCGGAACGGATTAATTGATTTTCAATGCATTCCTATGGGAAACTGCGTTTCGGTTTACAAATTTTTCACAATACCAAACATCCTGGAGAATGCATTAAATTAGTAAACTGAGGTACACCTGTATATGTATATAACTCAAAAAATCAGAATATCGTGCAAAAGTTCATGAGCTGTAAGCCATAATCATCACAATTATGACAAATCACAGCTTCAGCTATCTTACTTTGCATGTAATGAGTCTATCTCATTAATTAGTTTCACCTTTTAAGTTGCATTACTGAAATAAATGAACTTTTGCATGATATTCTAATTTTTTGAGTTTCACCTGTGTGTGTGTATACAGTATATATATATATACACACACATACATACATACATACCACACACACACTTAGACTATCTTGGTTTTTTACAAAAAATAATTTGCACTACAGAATCTCTGTTGCTGCATCTAATGAGACACATAATTTGCCTTATTCAAAAGGTACTTGAATAAAATATCAAGCAAATATGTATCACCAAAAATGCACACACAGTGCCATACAGCAGCATTTTTTAGCATAAATGTCATGTTTTATAAATAAATGCATTGTGTTATTTAAGGCAGGAAATACTTATAAACCTATAATTTGCCCCATTTCAGTTTTTCACTGACCACTGTCAGTTTTATCCACTATTAAAGAGCTCTTTATGGTCACCCGGGTGACAGTGTTGCTGGGGAGATAATGTTTGGCCAAGGGACAAGGAGTCGAGTCCTATTACACCGTTCAGTGACTGCCGTCTGATCAGGCTACAGCCTTCCTTCATTCAGGCCAAGTTACTGTCCCATGTCTTTTAGCTGCCAAGTCCCACATCATGCATCAGAAGCATCATGGCCGGCCTTCCACATCCTACTCCTGCAGACCTCATTATGAATCAGGAAAGAGGATGCTTTATACAGGTAAATTGCAACCAATTGTATAAAGGTGGGAAAAGAATGAATATTAACATCATAGGCTAAAACACAGTATGTGTCCTTTGAGATCCATGTTTACATAGGATCACCATGTTGCATAGCATTGTGAGACACATGTAAAAAACAAACAAACCTTTAAAATCATGCTGTATTTGCAAGTAGTTAGCTGTGGAAAGTCAACGAGTATGGCTGCTTTTATTTAAAAAATGAACCCACCAAATTGGATACATATTTTTGGTAGATTCCGGAACATATACTTTTAGGTGGGCTGGCCCTATAAAATTGCTATTTTGCACAGGAGAGCATATTTTTTGAATCTGCGCGGAGTCAGACTTGAATTACTCTGAACCTGAATACTGCTGTGTGCTTGCATGCTGCAGAGAATTATTCAACATGGCAGCACCCAGAGTGAATTTAATATTAGTTAACCACTTGCCCTCCAGAGGATTTACCCCCCTTCCAGACCAGGCCATTTTCTGCGATACAACACTGCGTTACTTTAACTGACAATTGCGCAGTCAAACAATGCTGCACCCAAATAAAATGTATGTCCTTTTTTTCCCTCAAATGGAGCTTTCTTTTTAGGTATTTGATCACCTCTGCATTTTTATTTTTTGCGTTATAAACAAAAAACCTCAACAATTATGAGAAAAAAAACAATGTTTTTGATTTTTTGCTATAAAATATATCCATTAAAAAATGTAAAAAATCAAATCTCGTCATAAATTTAGGCCAAAATGTATTCTGCTACATGTCTTTGCTAAAAAAAAAAATCCCAATACGTGTAAATTAATTGGTTTACATGAAAGTTATAGCGTCTACAAATGGTGGTATATATACTGGAATTTTTTTTTTTTTTTACTATATATTAAAAATATATATTAAGTCTATATTATAGACTTAGAGCAGGACTGCGGCAAGCATTCTGGCAGGGGGGGAACTGACTGTCACTGACATCCCCAGTGACAAAAAAATACAGTGATCAGTGCTAATAAAAAGCACTAACACTGTACTAATGACACTGGGCAGGAAGGGGTTAACATCTGGGGGCGATGAAAAGGTTAACTGTGTGCTGTGTGTGTTTTACTGTGTGTGCTGTGTTTTACTAGGGAGACATGCTGTTTTGTATTGCTCTGCTAGACAGAGCAATACAAAGCAGCGTGCTGGAGCTGACAGGGGAGCGATCTCTCCCCCGTCAGTAATATTCGGCGATCGCCGGGTGCCGGCGGGGAATCTCCGGTCGGGACCCGGTGATCGATAGCTGTAGCTGCCAAAATTGGTGCGGGGTAGGGTGCGTGCACCCCCTACCCAGAAATACAAAATCATGTATATACTGTATATGTGCTTTTGTACAGCCCTGCTATAGTTCTGCTATAGGGCGGTCAGGAAGCGGTTAACAGTGATCAAAACACTCATAAGTGTGTCAATAAATGTTACTTTGTTTAATTAGCAAATACATATTACTTTTTAAAATGCTACTTTGCCACATTTACCTGTAATTCTTTAGGTAAAATACAGTATGGTTTCAAGGGTTAATTCATCTTTTCAAAAAATCTGCCTATGTAGATAAGGGGTGTTTGGAGATAAAAAAAACAAACAAACAAAGCTGACTAATGTCTTTGCTATAGGAAAAGCTGACTGGAATACTCCCAGGACATTGCTAAGTGAGGCCTAGTCATTACTGTTCAATTTTTACTGTTTTTTGTGTGATTCAACCCCCTCACATGCACTCTCTCTCTCTCCTGATGCAGTAGCTCCAAGCTCAGCATTTGAGAGCTCACCCTGTGATGTTGGAGGTGAGCGATAATGATTAGGCCTCGCATATATAGCTCCTACAAATGTATATATACTGGAATTTTTATTATTATTATTTTTTTTTCATACCCACTTATAGCAAGACTGTGGGACTGTAGCGGGCATTCCGACACTGGGTGGGAACTGATTAACTGCCACTGACATCCCCAGTGACAATAATACAGTGATCAGTGCTAATAAAAAGCACTAACACTGTACTAATGACACTGGGCAGGAATGGGTTAAATCTGGAGCGATCAAAGGGTTAACTGTGTGCTATGTGTGTTTTACATTTTGTGCTGTGGCATGTTTTATTAGGGAGACATTTTGATTTGTATTTCTCTGCTGTGCAGAGAAATACAAAGCAGCATGACTTTGCTGACAGGAGAGGCGCTGGTGTTTACACACCCGCTGATTGACATGACCAGCAGCTAATAGTGGCGCTGGTAGGTCGGCGTGCACACTCCCTATGCGTTTATACAAATCATGTATATTTATGTGACTTTGTGCAGCTCTACCACCCTGTAGCAGTGCTTCTGCTATAGGGTGGCGGGAAAGTGGTTAATGTCTCAGCTGTCAATCCCGCTAACAGCTGCATGTAAAAAAAAAAAAATTGTCGTCACTGACAATTAAAAATGTTCTTAAAAAACGGCATCGGGTCCCCCCCTTCCATCCATACCAAGCCCTTCAAGTCTGGTATGGATTTTGGGGGGGACCATCATGCCAAAATTAAAAAGAAAAAAAAATTGGTGTGGGGTCTCCCCCAAAATGCATTCTAGACACTTGTCCGAGCATGCAGCCCGGCAAGTCAGGAAAGGGGGGGGGGATAAGCAAGCGCCCCCCCCCCCGAACCATACCAGGCCACATGCCCTCTCCCCCCAAAGCACTTTGTCCTCATGTTGATGGGGACAAGGGCCTCTTCTCCACAACCCTATTCACGAAACAAAAGTGTGGTATAAAAATGACAGGAGTCAGTAGATCTAACGTTAATCACGATGCCTGCTGACAGCAGTGCCAGCCTGACAGTTCTTAAATATTGTGATGACATCACAAGGGGGTGGGGTTACCCCCTACCCCCTTGTGATGTCCTCATGTGCTGTGATTGACAAAAACATTGCACCTGACCTGAAGTCAGGTGCATTGCTTTGGCCAATCTCAATGCACCATCAGGGTGCAGTGCATTGTGGGGCGTGGTGGGCAAACAGCCCACCGAACAGAAAAATGGCCAATGTTCGACTCGAACATAAAGCCCATCACTACTTAATAACAATATTTTAAAATTATTTTATGGCAGCAACTTAGACTAGGTTCATATCTACTGTATGTGTTTCCCGTGTGTGCACAGGTACAGCAGCCCATTCATTTGAATGCAAGGGAAAAGTCCCTGGCACTTTTTTAAAAACATGGCTGCAGGGAAACCACGTGGTGCAATAGCATAGTGTGCTTCCACGCACAGGACACCCACACCAGGTTTACCACTGCGTGGGAGGGTCATAAGGAATTATTAGCAACCCTGTGTGTCTGCAAAACAGCTGCGCGTTTGTGCTGCGGCTGCCTGGGGTGTAGGAACTACCCCCCAAATAACTCCTTTTTTAGAAAGTAGACATTCCAAGGTATTTAGTAAGATGCATGGTGAGTTTTTTCAACCTGGGGAGGGTTATTTAAACTCCATCCCGCACCTACAATGTGAACCTAGTCTTAAACGTGTGTTTTGTGCCATTTCTGTTTTAGAATACATTGCCTGTATTTATGTCTGAAGATATTCCATATCTTACCCTGAATGATCTTTACTTCTGCGTATATTATGTAATTGTTATGGTAAGTGTATAAAGTAAGATTGTAAGCTCTAACAAGCAGGGCTCTCTGTTCCCTACTGTATTGAATTGTATTGTAATTGTACTGTCTGCCCTCACGTTGTAAAGCGATACGCTAAATGTTGGCGCTATATAAATCCTGTATAATAATAATATCACAAATAATCATGCACAATATAACACAGATGATAAAGTCATTTTTTGTATGTTTTTTGTTTATTAATTTATTAACTAGTGAGAGTATAACTGGGGGAATCAATGGTGGAGAAGGATCTGGTAGATCACAAGCTTAATAATGGCATGCAATGCTAAGCTGCGGTTTCTAAAGTGAGCAAAATCCTCTCTTGTATTAAAAAGGTATAGACTCCAGAGAGAGAGATATCATTTTACCCCTGTACAAATCATTGGTAACACCTCATCTGGAATATGCAGTTCAGTTTTGGACACCAATTCACAAAAAGAACATTGGGGAACTGGAGAAAGTACAGAGAAGGGCAACCAAACTGATACGAGGCATGGAGGAGATCAGCTATGAGGAAAGATTAGAGGAACTGAATTTCTCTCTTGAGAAGAGGAGATTAAGGGGGAATATGATCAACATGTGTAAATACTAGGGATGCACTGAAATTTCAGTGGCCAAAACATTTCGGCCGAAAAACACCCTTTTGGCCGTCAGCCGATATGAAAAAAAAAGGCACCGATACAGGTGCCAAAAAAACCCCACCCATCGCTGCCACCCGCCTGCCGTCGCCCCTCACCGCCGCCCAATAGTTCTCAGCCTTACTTGAGAAACCATCAAACGATCCCGGCGCTGGGCATAGAGATTAGTGAAGGAAAGATGACCTCCACGCATCTCTATACCCTTGGAGGACCAGAGCGAGCACTTTCAGTTCCGGACATTTTTTTTTTTTTTTTTTAAAGCACTAGATCAATGCTTTTTTTTGATCTAATGCTTTTGCATTGCAGAGGGAAGATGTGGGGTCCTATTGACCCCATATCTCTCCATAAAGAGGACCTGTCACTAATTATTTTGATTACAAGGGATGCATGCATTCCTTGCCATAAGAATAAAAGTGATTAACATTTTTTTTTTAAAAGGGACAGTGCAAAAAAAAAAAATTTAATTTTAAAAAAGTTTAAAGTGCCCCCGTCCCCCCGTGCTCGCACGTAGTGGTGAGCGCATACGTAGGCCATGCCCACATATGTAAATGGTGTTCAAATCACACACGTGAGGTTTCGCCATGAACGTCAGAACAAGAGCAATAATTCTCGCACTAGATCTCCTCTGTAACTTTACACTGCTAACCTGTAGAAATTATTAAAGCATCACTCATGGAGAGTTTTAAGTACTGCAGTTTCTCGCCATTCCACAAGCATGCGCAATTTTAAAGCGTGACATGTTTGGTATCTACTTACTCGCCGTAACATCCTCTTTCATATTTTACAAAAAAATTAGGTATATATTGTGTTTTTTTAAATCAAAGTTTATTTTTTTCCAAAAAAATATATATTCAATTTATAAACTGAGCATTTCGGTTTTCGGCCAAGTGCATTTTGAATTTTCAGCACCAGAATTTTAATTTCAGTGCACCACTAATAAATAGATCAGTGGTTCATATAGTGAACTCGGTGTAGAGCTATTCACTCTGAGGTCATCACACAGGACAAGGGGGCACTCTATGTCTGGAGGAAAAGAGATTTAATCTCCAAACACGGAAAGGTTTCTTCACAGAATGAGCTGTGAAAATGTGGAATAGACTCCCTCGAGAGTTGGTTCTGGCCAGCTCAGAGGATTGCTTTAAACAAAGGCCTGGATTCTTTCTTAGATACACAGAATATAACTGGATACTAACATTTATAGGTAAAGTTGATCCAGGGAAGATCCGATTGCCTCTCGGGGCTGAGGAAGGATTTTTTTTCCCTGCAGGAGCAAATTGTATCATGCTTTGCTGGGTTTTTTTTGCCTTCCTCTGGATCAACTGTGGGTATAGAATTATAACTTTTTTTTTTTTTTTTTTTTTAATGGTTGAACTGGATGGACCTTTCTCTTTTTTCAGCCAGACTAACTATGTAACTAACAATGAGTAAAATGAAAAAATGATTAACAAAACTGATTTAAGCCCTGGTTCACACTAATGAACCTTATCATGCAATTTGCCACTACGAAGTTACATGACAAGTCACACCCAATGTATGTCTATGGCCCCCGTTGTAATAGCTGTGACTCAAAAAAAGGTACACTACTTTTGTGAGACTTGCATTGATCTAAATGCTTGAAGACACCTGATATGGCAGCAGGTCACACAGCATAGTTGGATGTTAAAGCCGCATTGGTGTGAACGAGGGCTAAAGGATACATTCACCTAAATATGGGTGTAATGTGTAACATGCTCAAGCACATATCCTTTTCACCCCCATCCATGACAGCAGGCTGGGGATCCTCTCCCAACACGCACTGTCACATTTTGAAACTAGTGAGACTGTGCAGGGCTCCATCCACACAGCCATGTCATTCATTCACAGTAATCTGTGAATGAGAAACCTACAAGTCCCATCTTCCACTGCAGCAAATGTCTTTTAGTTCTCAATGAACTGCGAGCACACTAATAGTTTATTCACAAGACCTGCTGTCATGATATAAGGTCAGGTTCAGAGACCAGTTGCTACAGCACTTGTAAGGCTTACCTGAAACCAGCAGGATTGGAACACCAGCGGCCCACCCTGGGAATGACGCAGGCTCACCTGAGGTGCGGGGTCTAAGCATCCACCGGTCTTCCCCAGAGCTCCTAATGGTGGAGATGGATTTGGCTGCGTGTGAATGCCAGGTCGCAGATCTCAGGATCACCCCACCAGGGAATGAGTAGGCTGGAAACCAAAAGCAGATCAAACAGTTCAGGGACCAAACAGAAGCGGAGTCAGTCACAAGCCAAGGGTCGGTCAACAATGGTAGTAGATAGGATGAGGCAGAATCATAGTCAGTAGCGAGCCAAAGGTCGGTAACGTAGATGAAGACAGCAGCAGGAACAGTAAG
Organism: Staurois parvus; assembly: GCF_062004578.1. Taxonomy (NCBI): domain Eukaryota; kingdom Metazoa; phylum Chordata; class Amphibia; order Anura; family Ranidae; genus Staurois; species Staurois parvus. Next base: position 8,713,802 of record NW_028317886.1, read on the forward strand.
TGGGATATTGGCTGGTAAGGCACAATAATCTGGCAAGGTGGAAGTGCATGGACATGGCTTTTATAAGGAAGTTCATGGGAGGAGCAAGGAGTTCAAGGTTCAAGAGAAATCAAGGCACAAGGCAGGATTATCCAAGAATTGTCAAGGGAGCTGTCCAGCATTCCAGATAGCTCAGTGAGAAGAGACATTGCCTCCCACTGCAGAAGGACCAGGTTTGATCCCAGGCTCTAACACCTGCAGCTTTCAAACTGACAGCCCAAACAAAGGAGCCTGACATTACATTGCATTGCATCAGCGAATCACAGGTGCCATGCTGATACTTGCTCCTGCAGGGAAAAAAAAATAATAAATGCACATTTTGTTTCTGCAAAAATATGTGCATGTATTAATTTTTTTCCAGAAGGTGAACTTAGCTTTTGTGAGTTTCCATTGGTTCACATCACATTTTTGTAGCATATTTTTATTTAAAATTTTAGCCTTTTATGTCAAGATTGTGATTTTTTTGTGTCAAGGGCAGCTATTTATATACACTGCTCAAAAACACTTTTTAATCAGAATATAGCATCAAGTCAATTAAACTCCTGTGATATTGAGAAACACTGGTCTAAATCAGTGTTTCTCAATCTTTTCTTAGTCAAGGCAGCCTGTAAAATGATGCACAATGTTGAGGTACCCCATTCTGAAACATAAAAAAACTAAACAAATAGTTTTACATAATGCATCATTATCCACTCGTGTTGGACACCCAACGTTAGAGGGGATTTATTCCTCCAAAGCCAATACACCTTTGCATACTAGTATGACTAGTATTCCATTGTTACTCTTCCCCTCAGTTTCTCTCTCTCACTCAGCTAATGTGACCCCAGTGCTGATGGACAGGGGCAGGAGAGGGGCAAACAAGGATGCGGTGTGTCTGATGTCCTCCTTATCCACCAATGACGTCTTTGGTTGTTAGTGTGCCAGGGGCTAGAAGGTTGTAGCTGTGCAAAATGAAAACCTGTGGCTTTGTGTAACTAAAAGGTAGGCTTGTGTTCAATTTTGGGCCATTTTTAGGCACCCCTGAAGAAACCCGGAGGTACCCCAGAGGGCCTGGGCCTGGGCACCCTGGCTGAAAAAGGCTGGTTTAGATGATTCAGTCACTTGCATTATTAATCTAGTGTTATAGTTGCAGACTGAATATATGAAATACAACCTTATCTTGGTGGCACAAGGCCTTTAATATAGAGCTAAGCAAGGTAACTCCCTATTAATTAATTCGGACGACGCTCAATATTTACCTGCTTTTATGCACACACAAGAGTAAATATTACATGCAAAAGGATTAAAAGGTTTGACAATCACAGTAACCCAATATAAATAATATTGTATGTTGCTAAAAGCATTTGTGGTGAATCTGCGCAGGCTAAAGTACAGTGTAGAGCCAAGAGGAAACACACCTATTTCCTTTCAAAAGGTTTGATATTTCTGCCCTGAGACAATTATATATAATGAACTGGGAATTAATAATAGTTATATATACAGGAAAGTGACTTACATTCAAATTATATGAATACATTTCTACTTTCGCCTATTGTTGCAAGGCTCATATGCCAGTCAATAATGGTCTCCATGGCTGCCTTTTTTGGTCTCTTTTAAGCCCTTTTTTTTGTTAAACGTTTACAACCCAACTGAACTTTCAGTTTGAATCAGCTAAATATGTTCTGGATGCATAAAATATAAAGTGTAAGAAAAGTCCTACAATTTGTTTGATTTAGAAAGCAGCCACAGCCTAAGCATTCAAACCTGCTCCCTGCCAACATGCTGTAGACCTTTGCTCTCTGTGCAGAAGCTGTGGTCTCTCTGCAGATGTCCAACACACCCTCTGCTGAGTTAGCTCCTTAATGATGGAGAGTGTAAGGGAATTCCCGTGAGACAGCTGGTGAATAGATGTGCGCATGTGCACAGAAATGCACGCACAGTGAAGATTGGCACCAGACGGACTATTTAAAAGGTGCCTCTGCCTGTGCTGAGTGCTGACTGGTCTTCAGCTGTTCCCCATTTCCTGCTCGTTCCTGTGTGATTTCCTTGTTGCTGACCCGGCTTGTTCCTGACCTGACTCTGATAACTCTTCTGCTTGATACTTGTTCCTGACTTCGGCTCTGCTCCTGACTTTGGCTTGCTTATGATTTGGTACCTCGCTGTCCGCCCGTTGATGACCCCGGCTATTCCTATGACATCGCTCCTGTCTCCCATCCCAGCTTCCTGCCTTGCTCTGGTGCACACCTGGCGATCTACCATACCAGCTCTGCATATTACTACTGTGCCTGAATCGGAGGTTCATCAGTCTTCCAAAGTCTCGAACTGCAAGAGCTGCAAACAACATCTGCTGGCGCTCTTGTCCCCCTGGTCCCTAGACACCCTCTGTTCCACTTCCAGTGGGGTCAGAGCTAGTGACACAAGTGAAGCTGACCTCGTCATTTCAGTCTCCAGTCAAGTACGTGACAGAGAGTTCTAACTCTGACTCAGCAGGGGGTATGTGTGACCTCAGCATAGAAACCACTGCTTCCACACTCTCTCTGCAGCTTGCTAGAAGGGGACAGGCTTTTCTACACAGGGTGTGGCTGCACCTGGAATGTATTTAGCACATTTTAAAATAAAACATTTGTTTTGGCTTTAATATATTTGCATTTGTTTAGTCATCCTTTCTGTATCCCAAGGTGCTTGGTCCTCCAAGCTTTTCCTTTCATTTGCACTTTTTAAAAGCTGACATTCCATCTTGGAAATTCATTTGGGTGGCACTACTGTAATATAAAGCAGTTCTGACAACATGCACCCTGTTGGACAGTAAAAAGCTGAAAATGTACATATCATGGTTAGTTTTTATATGTACTGTTTGGAAGGAGTGGACAAAGTTATTAAAGTGACTGGTGTTTGCCCACTTCAGTACTTAACACGCTTTCAGGGTATCTTGGACTTTACACTATGACTGTACATTATACTGTCAGTCTAGCAATGTTCTAGAGATGTAACATTTCCAGAAAATGTTTTTTTCCTGTTTTTTTCTAGGGAAAAAAAATGAAATTTTATGAAAAAAATTTAATTTTAGAGTAGTTTTACAAACTCAAAGTCATTTTGTTAAACAGGGAATATGAAATGCAGTGTATATAAAAGTTTGAATTAAAACTACACCTTATTCGGTAAATAAAATAAATTTGCTTTTTAAAATGTGTGATGATCTAGAAGCAGCAGAAAGAGCTCCTGGAATGAGAACATGGGAAAAGCTACTTGCACTTTAATTATGGTCCTTATTATTATTATACAGGATTTACATAGCGCCAACAGCTTTTGCAATGCTTTACAAAATGAGGTAGACATTACAGTTACAATACAATTTGGTACAAGAGGAAACAGAGGGCCCTGCTCGTTGGAGCTTACAATCTAGGAGATCATTTAATTCCATGAAGTATATGTTAATGTCTTTTTTATGGCACTTCTAGCATGCAAGGATGTGTTTTATGTCTTTGTAGCATGTGGAAAAGAATATTTCTTCTCACAATATTTGCAAATTGCAACTTTGCTCTCAGCAGAAATTGCACTGTGGAAATGTTTCCAAACATTGTTGGTCCCATAATTTTGAGAGGTGAAAAGAAAAAACTATTTATTATTATTATTATTATTATTATTACTACTATTATACGGGCTTTATATAGAGCCAACAGTTTCCTCAACGCTTTACAATATACCGGGAGACAATACAGCAACAATACAGTTCAATACAAGAGGGTTAGTTCCTTGGAGCTTACAATCTAAGAGGGAGGGGCTAGTGGTACAAAAGGTAGTAACTGTGGTGGATGGACTGGTTGGAAGAGTAGAAGATTCCATTATTAGCTGAGGGCAGGATAGGCTTCCCTGAAGAGATAGGTTTTCAGAGATCGCCTAAAATTGAGCAGAGTAGGCGATAGTCTGATAAATTGGGATAGAGAGTTCCAGAGGATGGGGGAAGCTCTGGAGAAGTCCTGGAGACGAGCATGGGAGGAGGAGACAAGGGAGCTAGAGAGCAGAAGGTGGTGCAAGGAGTGGAGAGTATGGTTTGGGTGATATTTGGAGACAAGATTGGTGATGTAATTTAGGGCAGAGTTATAAATGGCTTTATATATTATTGTTAATGTTTTGAATTTTATCCGTTGGGCAATGGAAAGCCAGTGGAGGGATTGGCAGAGAGGGGTGGCAGATACAGAACGGTTAGTAAGGTGGATGAGTCTGGCAGCAGCATTCATGATAGACTGAAGAGGGGATAGCCTGAGATGAGGTAGGCCAAAGAGGAGGGAGTTACAATAGTCAAGGCGAGAGATAACAAGGGAGTGAATAAGTTGCTTAGTAGTTTCCGAGGTTAAGAACGGGCGTATCTTGGAGATGTTGTGGAGGTGAAGTCTACAAGATTTGGGCCTGAAAGGACAGATGGGAGTCTAGGATTCCACCTAGCACCCTGGCATGAGGGGAGGGACTGATGATTGTGTTATTGATCTTGATGGAGAAGTCAGGGGAGGGGGCACGGGCTGGGGGGAATACTAAGAGCTCAGTTTTTGAAAGATTTAGTTTGAGGAAGTGGAGTGACATCCATGCCGATATGTCGCTTAGTAGGTTAGTAATGCAAGAGTAGACTGAAGGGATGAGGTGAGGGGTAGAAAGATAGATTTGTGTGTCATCAGCATAGAGATGGTACTTAAAGCCATGGGAGTTTATCAAGTGACCAAGGGAGGAGGTGTAGATGGAGAAGAGTAGGGGTCCAAGGACAGAACCTTGAGGGACCCCTACAGAAAGAGGGAGTTGAGAGGAGGAGCCAGAGTTATAGGTAACACTGAAGGAGCGCTGCGATAGGTAGGAGGAGAACCAGGAGAGAGCAGAGTCTTGGAGGCCAAGAGAGTGGAGTTTTTTGAGGAGGAGGGGATGGTCAACAGTATCAAATGACCATGATAGTATTTAATGACCAGTCTATAGGTAAACATTATGCTGTGATGGTGGAAAACATTAATATCAATAGTTCATAAAGATAAAATTTATCGGACAAATTTACCCTCTTACCTGTCAATTAAGGCCTGAGAGGTGGACAAAACTTATCTATTGTATCCCAACAATCAACCAAATGTAGGAGGTACAAGATGGAGTGCACAATCAAACTAAACTGGAGCCTTTCCCCTAAAGTGCCCCCTAGTGGCAGAAATGCATAAATCTCTTGTTTGAGAAATGCATTGAAAAGTACGGTGTTACTTTAAGGCTTTGTGTAAAGTCTTAGAAATCTTTCACTAAGGTCTTCTTGTTATATAGTTTGAATACCATGTCATAGATATATTATTTATCATTGAAAAAGAACAATTCCCTACTCCTTTTTCACTTTTTCCAGATAAAAAAAGCAAAAACAGCTTTGGAAAAAAATAAATTAAAAAAACTGTTATTTTTCCACATTTTTTCCCCAAGGCCTTCCCATTTCTAATGTTGACCTGAGTACTGTAATATGTAGTTTTCCTAGTCACAAGCCCCAGGTCTTAGTACCTCTTCGGAGTTCCTAGTACCTGTTCCATCTTCCGTTTATCCCTGTGAACCCTAGATACAGACAGCCTTCCAGCACCAATGTATTCCCCATGCATTCCAGTCACCTCCAGTCTTCCTGCTCTGGCATGTTCCCTGTCTACTCTGTACACTGCTAGTACTCTTGCCTTCTTATGAGATCAGCATTGCACTTTAACGCTTGACTCCCGTGCCTCTCTGAATATGGTCAGCTGTAGCCTGCACAAGTGTGCTTGGGGGCTACAACCTGGGAGCTGTCCAAAAGTGAAATCCATGTCCCAAATCAGGAACTCTGGTGAGAACCAGATGCTCCTGAGACTCTGCACCTCGAGCACAATGCCATCTGGTATGCAGGATGCACAGAAGGTCCACAAGCCCCTAGCCCATGACAACATAGCTTAGGAAGAACTAAAATTCAAATTAATTGTGAAGGCAAATTAGTAGTAAAGGTGATGGGCACCCCCCATGTAAGTAAAAATGATAATGGGTGTATGTAGTTGTGTGACCAGTAATTTAGCAAACACAAACACTCCCCTGGCCTTGTCTAGATACATGTACACTGGTAGTGAAACACTACAACTACTACAATGCTGCCTGAGGCATGTCAACTATTATGTCTACTACAGGTCCAGACTATGTCAGAGATTACAGACCAAAGCTCCCTGATTGTACCCGATGTGTGGGGGAACGAATGCCATCCTGTGAAAGCACTAGTGAAGTGAATTACTTAAGTCGTGCTGCACCAGGCACTCCTGCACCATTGCCTAAAGCACGTTATGTAGGCGGAATAGGCTGGGGAGTGTCCGACTTCACCTACCTCAACAGGAGTCAGCTTTGTAGTAACTACCAGATAAAGGTAATGTGTGTCTTTTGAACTTTTTGAGAGCATTTGTACTGTTATTGTCAAATTTATTTTGCAATGGCTGCCTGCAAAAATGCATGTTAATGAGTAACGTGACATTTCTGCCTGTGTCCAACTGAAACTTCATACAGAGCTGTGTGTATGTCAGGGGTGGAGTGGTATAGATTGTTGAGAAAGCTGAATATCAGGGGTCCACATTAAAATCTATTCACTGTCTAGTAATAAAATGACTCTACAATAAGTGTAAAACATTGCCTTGATTACACCAACATCTTGCTATAAGTAAATGTGAGGTATCCATATGGGGGGTAGAGAGTACAGGGTCTTGAGGAGGACCAGAGGAGGCTGGTGTCAGCTGCCAGAGGCTGCTGAATGCTAAAACATGGGGAGGTGGAGATGAGAGGGTGCTGCAACTGCACAGAGGAGGGCAAGATCTGATATATACACTATATTGCCAAAATATTGGGACACCACTCCAAATAATTGGATTCAGGTGTTCCAATCACCTCCATGGGAGCAGGTGTATAAACTTAGGTACCTAGGCATGCAAACTGCTTCTACAGACATTTGTGAAAGAATGAGTTGCTCTCAGCAGCTCAGTGAATTCAAGCGTGGTACAGTGATAGGTTGCCACTTATGCAATAAGTCCATCCATAAAATTTCCTTGCTACTAAATATTCTACGGTCAATTGTTAGTGGTATTATAACAAAGTGGAAGCAACTGGGAACAACAGCAACTCAGCTTTGAAGTGGTAGGCCACATAAAATGACACGAGCGGGGTAAGCGCATGCTGAAGTGCACAGTGTGCAGATGTCACCAACTGTCTGCAGAATCAATAGCTAAAGACCTCCAAACTTCATGTGGCCTTCAGATTAGTACAACAACAGTACATAGAGAGCTTCATGGAATAGGTTTCCATGGCCGAGCAGCTGCATCCAAGCCTTATATCACTAAGGCAATGCAAAGCGTCAGATGCAATGGTGTAAAGCATGCCGCCACTGGACTCTAGAGCAATGGAGACATGTTATCTGGAGTGACTAATCATGATTCTCTGACTGGCAATTCGATGGACATGTCTGGGTTTGGCGGTTGCCAGGAGAACGGTACTTACCTGACTGCATTGTGCCAAGTGTAAAGTTTGGTGGAGGGAGGATTATGGTGTGTGGTTGTTTCTCAGGGGTTGGGCTTGGCCCCTTAGATACAGTGAAGGGAACTTTTAAGGCATCAGCATACCAAGACATTTTGGACAATTTATGCTCCCAACTTTGCGCACCAGTGCACAAAGCAAGGTCCATAAATACATAGATGAGCGAATTTGGGGTGTAGGAACTTGTCTGGCCTGCGCAGAGTCCTGAACACCTTTGGGATGAATTAGAGCAGAGACTGTAAGCCAGGCCTTCTTGTCCGATATCAGTGTCTAACCTCACAAATGTGCTTCTGGAAAAATGGTCAAACATTCCCATAGACAAACTCTAAACCTTGTGGACAGCCTTCCCAGAAGAGTTGAAGCAGTTATAGCTGCAAAGGGTGGGCCACCTATTGAACCCTATGGACTAAGAGTGGGATGCCATTAAAGTTCATGTAGGTGTAAAGGCAGTCGTTACAATACTTTTGGTAATATAGTGTAAATTAAAGATAAATGGTTTCTTAACTTGGTATACAGTATACAAAATGGGAGAAACAGGTGTATTCACGTTCTCCGGAATAGTGTTATTTCCTGGGACTTTTTTCTAGAAAATTCTATGGTTTATCAATTAAAGCCTAAATTTAGTCTAAACTAAAAACAGAAAAATTGGCACAAGCAGCATAACTTCCAACTTTTAGGAAAACATTTCATTTGTCTAAGTCCACCTCACCCCCTTGCTACAATCGTCAGGTGCAGTGAGGGTTAGTACACTATAGGGCTGTCAGGAGCTGTCATCAAGAGAGCTCAAGTATGCCCACCCTATGTTGGCAGATCAGCCATTCATGGAAGCTGTAGTACAGCTTCTATGAATGACACAGGATCTCTGAATGGAGGGGGAAGAGCTATCAACTACTTGCCCCCTATTCATAGATCCTGTGTCATTCATAGAGGCTGTAGTATGGCTTCTATGAGTGGTGAATCTTGCAGGAAAGGGCAGGCACAGTCAAGCTCTCTTGACGAGATCTCCTTACAGCCCCATAGTGTGTTAACCCCCACTGCACTGAAAGATATCAACAATGGGGGTGTGAGGGAAGACTTGATTGAAATTAAGATTTCTACCATAACAAAATAAATCACTACAAGAGACGCATCATACTAAATGTAAGTTATGTCCACAGTGCTGATTTTATGTTTTTAATTTAGGCTAAACCTGTGCTGTAGGGGCAAAGGCAATGTCTTACCTATCAATGCTTTCTCTTCCCCAGTTCCATTACAACCAACTTTTTATATCTTTTGGTCTTAAAGTATTGTTATGCTGTAGGGGCAAAGGCAATGTTTTACCTATCAATTCTTTCTCTTCCTTAGTTCCATTACAACCAACTTTTTCTGTCTTTTGGTCTTAAAGTGTTGTTAAACCCTCAGTATGAAATGGAATATATAGCATCACACTACAGGACTTACCATGTTTGCTCTCTGCTTTCTGTCTGCAGCCTGCCACTTGCTTGCATACTGCCTGAGATGTTTCTGGCTTCTCCATTTCTGTCTTGAGGGTGACTCCACTGTCTTTCAGGGTCCCTTGGAACTACCCTTATGTGAGCATTTCAGCCTGTGACAGGGTGTGCATGGGCCTTGTTATCATGGCACTAAAGATGAGGTCAGGTGACCATATTGTGATGACTAATGTGCGTGCACTTCAACCTGGTTTAGGACATGCATAGGCTCAAAGACGATGAATGATTACCAAATGACAGTATGTACAGATGACATGGGTGGGCCTGGGAAGGAGGAAGGCATTACATTGTGCTATTAGTGGATGAAGGACAAAGTAATGTGATGTCATTGGTTATGTGACCTCTATAGTGTGCGCTTACCATCCTCTCGAACCGGAAGCTCAATTTAGCAGCAGAGCAAGAAGAATCAGTAAGAAACGATCTACAAATATAAATAAATACATTAGGGATACATTTTCTAAAAACAGTTGACGTTGTAGTTTTCCTTGGTGTAAGCAAATATTATAAAAGAAAAGATAGTAAGGTTTAATGCTACTTTAATCAGGTAATACTGGTGGCACTTATTAGTATGGATGATACTTTTCACCTGGTGATCTTGCCAGTAACACCTCTCCTGTATTTGAGTGCCCCTACTCTGGATGAAGCAGCAGAGAGCAACATTGTTAATCTGGGGGGAGGAGAATGTTAGATGGACTAGCAGTTTTAGACACACTAACAAACTGAAGCCAAACTCCAGCTCACACTGCAGTTAGACAAGTAGTTACAGCAACAGTTTTTTCCTTTTGGAATAAAAGCTTTAAATGAATAAATAAAAGCTTATCAACATAAGCCCAGTCAGCAGTAAATGGTTTGTCTCAATATCTTTAATTGCTACACCTGTAGAAAAGCTTGTTCTGTTTAAAAACAACAGACTTACTGGCTGGATCACCAGGTGAAAATAAAGTAAAGAAATCATAGGTAAATGAATGCAGCCATCACATCTAAGAATTGGTAAGCTTCAATATAATACATTTTTGTTTTTGGGTTTAAAATTGCTTTAAGAAATAGACAGAAACGATAAGGAAAAGTGTGATATAACATCTTATTTTGTTTTACAACTATTTATTTGTGTTATCAATTTATCCTGAAGTAAGATGTATCACATTGAACTCTCTAATCTATTTGTGCTTTTAATTTAAACTCAAACAGCTCAGATGATTCTTGTAGCATGTTTTCTGGTTCAAGAATTCAGTAAATGGGATCACATACTTCTGCACTGGGAAATATTTTTCTGTCATAGAGTATGATGAAACCCGAATGGACACCAATTTGTCAAGCATGGCTTACTAGTTTTAATTGAGAACTAAGTTCTTTATCCTTTAGTGTTTCTAGGTCGGGTCTTGTCACTGGAATTACACATCAGCATTTGTTTCTCTTGGTTTGTTCAATATAAATGAAACGACAAAGTATCATGAGATGAAATCCTCCTCTTGCTGCTTTACGAAGTTTAAAGATCTGTTATGGATGAATTACATCTGGTGTAAATAAAACAATTAATGAATCTTGCTAAATCAATTGATGAATACTGAAGCATAAAATAAAAGGGTTGTATTGAGCTTTGTTAATTATATGTGGATAGCCGTGCACTTAACCTCCTTACTTCCTGCACTCAGAATAGAACCACAGGAATCTATTGTTAATGACTAACCTTTGTGGCATTTCCTACAATGCTATGCTCCATGGGTCACCTCTGAATTCTATAAAACATATTGAAGTCTAGAGCAATTTTTGTGTTCATTTGCTGAAATGTATACATAGTGATTATACGTTTTTCATTTTGAGCATTGGTTACAAAAGCTTACTTCCAAGAGTCCCTATTACTGATTAATAAGTATGGTATTGTGTATTTGCTTGTTTTTTCTACATCCTCAACATTGTTGTATTAATCAGCCCATTTTAGAGTACACAGAACTATTCACATTAGTCCCTGCCTTAGAGGAGCTTGCAACTCAATGTCTTTGTATAAAATATGCTGTATAAATACAGACACTCTAGGGCTATCATCTCAAAAGCCATTGTTTCTAACAAAAAATATAGGAAGCAATGGTATGATCAAATTTTACTTGTAAAAGCAAGCATTTTTTGTGTCTTTCTTAAAGCGGAGCTCCACCCAAAAGGGGAAGTTCCACTTTAAGGCTTCGCCCCCCCACTCCCCGTTAAGGATTGGCACCTTTGGGGAGCAGGTACCTGATTTTGACAGGTACCCGCTTCCACCTCTGCTGCAATTGCCTAGACCTGCGGCTCTCCAGCTGTTGCAGAACTACAAGTTCAATCATGCCTCTGCAGGTCATAGCTGTAACTGTCAGTTTTTCAATGTCTCATGGGACCTGTAGAGTCATGCTTGTAACTTCCAGTCTTTGCAATGCCTCATGGGAAATGTAGTTCCACAACAGCTGGAGAGCCGCTGGCTGCCCACCCCTGGCCTAGGCGATCAGAAGCGGAAGTTGTCCTCCCCCCATAGTTTTCTGGGACATGTGACAGGTCCCAGAAAACTATGGGACCATTCACAAGGCGCAGTGCTTCTCATGCATGCGCAGTGGGCACCCGGCTGTGAAGCCGCAAACGTTCACAGCCAGTGCCCACACTTAAGATGCTGGCACTGGAGAGAGAGGACGGTGGGTGAAACTGGCTATGGCAAGGATGCTGGATCAGGTGACAGGTGAGTGTCTGTTTTTTAAGTCAGCAGTTTTTGTAGCTGCTGACGTATTTTTTTTCGCATTTTGACTGGAGATCCACTTTAGGTGAGACTAACCTAGTCCTTTTTCGCCATCTGACCTAGCCTTTATATGATTTGTTTTTTTTTGCCATGCTAAAATTTGCTCTTGGCACATAAGTCTTATAACAGCTCTACCACAGATAAGGAGCATTAATGAAGCAATAGACATATGTGGCTTATGAGCTACTGGTAGTAGTAGTATCACTTCTCCATGGAAACAGAGATTATTATTAAGATTGATATGTTTTGCACATCGAAGAAATCACAAAACATTTGGGCAAAACCACCTAGTTACAGCAGCTGTGACTATCTACTAATATATTGCAATTTATTTTAAATGTTGTACATATTGGTAAAATCTACACTGGAAAATATTTTTTTTTTTAAAGTGATCTTTTTGCTAATTCTACAGAATAATATTAAAAGAAGCCTGCAAAAGATTCCATCTTCTTTATGGCAGGCTGTATTTTAAAATTTTGCTCCCTTGCTGTACTCTGAGCATCAATGCTATACAACACTTCTGGGTGTGTCTTATAATTTGTCCCCCACTGTGGTTTCTCTTACTGCTCCCTATATCACCACTGTTTTCTGGAGTGACGTAGGCGTCAACAGAAAAAAACACAATATGCAAGGATGGGAACACATTATTGAACACTTTTATCTGTGTCACCTGAAGCTCAACAAGAAAGTGAAGCTTCGGTATACTGCCCAATAGCGTAAGGTGAGCATTTTTCTTCTACTTTTGCTCTCAGTTTTATTCTATGGCACTAAAAGCAGGGTCACTTTAAAGGTGTACTTTAGGCAAGCAATAAACAAACAGAAGGCGCTGCCATCTAAGTGTATCAATTTAATTAAAAACAAGTAAAGGGAAGGGTTAAAATGCACTCACAAGGATGAGAGTAAATGGACATATCATCAGTCCTTATTCGCTGGCATGCCTTGGTGGACAGCAGGTGGATGGATGGATAAGATGTATCCTTAATACAGCTCTGCAGGATAGGTGAAGTAAAGCTTGACTCTGTCAGAATGCAGAATGTTTCAGAGCTCACAATCACTCCATTGTCAAACCATGAGAGCCTCTCATGGTTTGACAAAGGAGCGATTGTGGGCTCTGAAACATGTTACCACCCATCACGCTTTGACGTCAATACGTCCCGGTGTCACTTCTGATTCCGGTCCTAGCCCTGGTTTGCATTCCAGTGTGGCTATATTTGCTGCTGGAGGAAGACACAGCCTGTCATATGGACTTAATCTGCATTCTGAGTCCAGCTTTATGCAGACCATAGACGGGTTGTTTATCGGCCAAATTTTCTTCCGCACGAAAAATCGGACGATACTCACGCCGTTAGTGTGGCCAGCCCGTCGGCCGTTTTTCGCGGATCTCCACATTTATTTTAATCGGTCATGCTGGAAAATCCAATAAACGGCCCGTCTATGGCCTGCCTTATTCCACCTATCCTGCAGAGCTGTTTTAAGGATACATCTTATCCATCCATCCACCCACTGTCCACCAAGGCTTGCCAGCAAATAAGAACTGATGATATGCCCATTTACTCTCATCATTGAGAGTGCATTGTAACCCTTCCCTTTACTTGTTTTTAATTAAGTCGATCCACTTAGATGGCAGCGCCTTGTTTATTTATTGTTTTAGTGCACAGAGACATCCAATACCCTGTTAGAAGAGCTACAGCCATTCTAGAAGTAGATTAACACATCTGGATCTACCATACAGAGACTACGGCTTCTTGCTTGGGACCGAATCACTTTTTCTCTATTTGCACTTTAGAGTTTTTTATGTTTTTATACTTTAGGCCAGCAGCTACATACCTACCCTCTGCAAAACTAGAAACAGTTTTACCTGCTAAAGTACTGTATTTATAATTCTGTGAATCAAGTTTTGTGATCAATACATTCCTACTAGAAAACACAGCCAAATTCTTGAACTCCACTGCAGTAGCACAGCTTGGCCAAAACACTATCACACCCTGCTGAACAGTGATTGAGTAGAAGCACAGAGAAAAGGGTCATTGCTCTTTTCACTCTGCTCTCTTCCTTGCAGCATTTTGACTGCAGAGTCTGATTGGCTGCTGGTGCTAAGTCTCCCACTTCTGGTCTGAGTGCTGCTAAACAGGGGAATACAGAAGGCTGATATCAAGGTAGATTAAAAGGATACGTTCACATTTAAACAAAAAATAATAAATGCACATTTTTTTGCTGGTAAAAAAAAAAGTGCATTCATTATTTAAGTTGCAGGAGCCTATAAAGCATTGCACCAGTGATCAGCAGATGGCTGGTGCCATGCAGGTCTCCTGCAGACTGTCAGTATATCTGCTTGCCTGTACAAGATATATGAGCAAGCAGATATATGGGGCAGCACAGTCGCTAAATGGTTAGCACTTCCACCTGGCAGTACCAGGGTCATTGGTTCAAATCCCAACCACGGCACCACCTGCCTGTAGTTTGCATGCTCTCCCTGTGCCTGTGTGGGTTTCCTCCAGGTACTCCAGTTTCCTTCCACACTCCAAACACATGCTGGTAGGTTAATTGGATCCTGTCTAAATTGTCCCTAGTATGTGTATGTATGAATGTGAGTTAGGGACCTTAGGTTGTACACCCCTTGAGGATTAAGGAATGATGAATGTACAATATATATGTAAAGTGCTGCATAAATTGACAGCGCTATATAAGTACCTGAAATAAATAAATATACTGACAGGAAGAATCAATGAACTACCACAGTGCTCCACAGTACCATGGTAGTTCATTGAGAATTACAAGCCAACAGCCTCTAAGGCTTGTAGTTTCCCATTCACAGAATACCATGAATGAGTGACATGGCCAGGGGGAGAGAAGATCTCCCACTAGCTGTCAAAGGGGGGGAGCAGGGGCATTCATAACATGTTACACCGTAAATATGGGTGCAACATGTTATGAAAGGTGAACATATTATTTAAAGTACTTACAGTAGCTGTATGTAACATTAACATAATGTGTTTATTAAAGTTTTCACAAACTGTGAGCAGGCAGGCTGTTTATTGCAGAAGAAACATGCAATGTCTCTTTTGCAATAAAATAAACCTACCTGCCTGCTCACAGTCTGCTTTGGGGTGTACACTGAGCTGCACAAACACAGCTTAGTTTACAGTAGATTCTGGCACAGCAATTGTCTGCTGGGATGACTGCACTCCTGCATACTAAAGTGACATGATTCCCACACCGGCCACAGAAGAGGGCCACAGAAGATGGCCACAGACAGACACACTCAGAAGAAGACATGTAGAAGATGTGGCACTGACAAGGCATGTTAGACCATTAAAGGAAAGAGAAGTACAGTTTTTGGAGATACTTTTGTAACCCTTTCCAGCTTCATGCAAGTCAACAATTCTTGATTGTAGGTCTTCTGAGAGCTCTTTTCTGCCAGGCATGGTTCACATCAGACAGTGCTTCTTGAAACCAGTAAACCCAAAACAGGTGTGTGTTTTTTAAGGGCAGGACAGCTGTCAGCAACACATCCAATATCATCACACTGATTGGAGTCAAGGTTGGCTCACTCCTGGCTCCAATTAGCTCTGGGAGAAGTCATTAAGCTAGGGCCTCACATACTTTTTCCTCCCTGCACTGTGAATGTTTACATGTTACGTGCAATTAAAATGGTAGTGTGACAAGAACACCCCTACCTGGAAAAAGAAGGTTACTAAGTGATCCACGTGGAGTAATATGAATTCAAAAATATTCCAAACAATACTTTATTTGATCACATAGATCATAAGGAGGTCAAACATGAGCACGGTGTACATATGAAAAAAGTAATAAAATCATGTTAAAAAGCACTAGGCGTCTTCAGTTTCGGGTCATCTTAGCAAATAGAGTACCATAAGGCAGAGTTATATAGTGGTGATATAGTTATCCTGGGTTTCCATAGGTTTTCGTCTTGTATTCAAATGAACCATGTATTCAGCAAATGTGTTCCCAATATATGTCAGGTATCTCCTGGTATGAAAAAGCTAGAACACAGAAATACATAGTATATATATAGAAGTATGAAAACCAAAAAACCAAAACACATCCAAAATTCACAAAGCCTCCCTCTGCAGTAGTCAATGGATACTACTATTACCTTCTCAATAGTGAGATTAACAGGCCAACTTCTCAAATGTAGGGACTTCCTGGATAGCCACCCCAAGTGAAACAGGGTCCACAGTACCAAATGATTCTGAGGATATATATAGAAAAATAGTGATACATATAAAAATCATGGGCATCAGGTCACCCTGAAAACAAGACACACATAGAGTGGGTATATTACCATAAATGAAGATCAAGAAGACTTCTGTCGACTTGAAATAGGATCAGGTCCTTGATGCTTTTCCAAGATACATGTGGGGGTGGGGAGCCAGGTA